>NW_026946196.1:0-7500 GCF_034702125.1 Engraulis encrasicolus | reverse complement strand
CGGGGGAGAGAGAGAGGGGAGGGAGGGAGAGAGAGAGAGAGAGAGAGAGGGAGAAAGAGAGGATAGGTAGAAAGGGGAGAGAGAGAAACACAACTTTAGTGATGGATGAAAAGAGAGTGATAAAAAGAGCCTGAGCGAGATGGAGAAGGCGATCAACAGAGAGATGAGACAGGCAGAGAGAACGATATGCAAGTCAGATTCCAGAAAAAGTTGGTATTGGTATTTATACTTGGTATTTTTGTCTTTATTCACAAAATACCAACTTGTGTCCCAACTTTTCTAGAATCCGTTTTTCTTTTGTAGACAAAAAAAAGAGAGAAAGCAAAATAAATTCCATGAAGTTTCAGAGAATAAGGGGGAGATGCGCCGGTACCAAATATGAGACCAAATATGGCTCAGAGTAGCCATGGGCCCCAATCCCAGTCCAGTCCACTCCTAATCCGTCTCCAACTCATTTCCCCCTTCTTTCCACTGTTTGTTCAGAATAAAAAATGGTAAACCCAAAAATATGGTTGGATCCAAAAAAAATATATGGTTGAACCCAAAAATAAGCCCTGAAAAAGTTATAAAGGCCATGGTCCCCAGACGTAAAAGAATGTTGAACACTCCAAATCCCCAGATTGATCAAGGACCTGATAACGAAACAGCAAAGTTATAGCTCAGCCCTTGGTTTCAATTTTTAAACGTCTGTACAAAAAGGAGACAATCCGCACACTTCAGGCCTGATGAAGGTCTAAGGACCGAAAGCTTGCAAGTCCGTGAAATCTACATGAAATGTGCAGATTGTCTTCTTTTTTTTGTACAGAAACTTCATCTTAATCCTGCACCTTCTAACCCTATACCTTCTAAACAGCTATGGCGGCGGCGCACGTAGGTTGCAGCAGCCCCTTGCTCTCCCAACTTTCAGTGTTTATTTGTGTTAAAATGTGTCTTTCGAAATGTCTATCGTCGGAAAATATGTCGGAACGCACGTACAGTCGGCAACAGCTGTTGCAGATAAGAATGGACAACTTAAGCAATGTATTGGATGTACCAATGAAGACTCTGGAAGAACTAGGAATTCTGCGGCGGCATAGGACTACATCGGACCCGTCTGCCTCGCTATGCCGACACCGAAAGCGATGCTCTAGAATTAGGAAAAGGGGCAAACGAGGTGGCGTCGAGACACGGCTTGCAGCCAACCCAACTCGTCCAGCAATACCATCAATTCTCTTGGCAAACGTCAGATCTCTGGACAATAAGATGGATGACATACGGCTACTAAGATCAGCGAACAAAACCGTGAGGAACTGCTGCGTTACGGTGTTCACCGAATCATGGCTGAACGACGGCATACCCGATTCGGCTTTACAACTGGAACAACTAACGTGCCATCGAGCGGACAGAGCCCTTGCAGAGAAAAAACGAGGGGGAGGAATATGTGTCTACACACATGATGCTTGGTGCAATAATGCTACGGTAGTACAGAGGCACTGCTCTCCACGAGTGGAGTTCATGATCATCAAGTGCCGACCCTTCTATCTACCCAGAGAAATATCCGCTATCCTATTAGTCGCCGTCTACCTCGCACCCAGCAACAACAATAGCGTCAAAAGTGAGGCACTGAACGAGCTGCATCGGGGCATCAGTGAACAACAAGATGCACACCCAGATGCCTTCACAGTGGTCCTGGGAGATTTCAACCACGGAAATCTCAAAACAGTACTTCCAAAATTTCATCAACATGTCAACTTCCCAACAAGAGAACAAAACACCCTGGACCTCGTTTACACAAATCAGAAGAGAGCATACAAGGACTGTGAATAAATTCACTGTATCACCTTATCAAATTCAACCTGAAAGAAAACACACACAGGAGACAGAGGTAGATTTTAACATTCTGCAGCAGAATGGGGGTCCTGTCCATCACAGAGATGTTACAGCAATGACACAAGCCCCGGTCTGCTAACAGTGGTCTCATGCTTTTATTTGCCCCTAACACTAACGGAATCTTTAGCTTAACCAAGTAAGGTCATAATTCAGCTGACAGAAAGGAGAAACAGAACCAAATAAGGTCATAGTTCAGTTGACAAAAAGGAGAAACAGACAAGACTGGTTCAGAGAAGTGGTAACTTATCTGAGACAACCGTTGAGGAGATGGCCTATCTTCTCCAACATATGTCACATACATTACAGCAAGAGCTCACACAGGAACAGAATTCACACAGGGTTTAACCAAACAGAGTTTAACTAGAAACACAGCAAACAAAAGTCCTAACTACAAGTTATACTTTTATATTTTCAATAATACATATATAAATGCAGAGAATTTCTTAACATATTCCCTCCTCTTGAAAATATAACCATTATCACTTAACAATCACCGTGGCTTTTACGCATGGTGTGTAGAATGAAAATATTCAAATATAAAGAGCTATTCAGAATCATTACACTGCGTTAGTCTGCTCCATATTAGTTAGGCTCAAATTTATAAACAGTTCCAAATTGTCTCAGTTCTTTAACAAGGCTGTACCCATGCTTGTCCAGGAAACGACTTTATCAACCACATCGGACTCATTCGATGGCACACGTACATCTGCGTAGACAACGCAGGGTGTCACTTCGAATCAGACACTATAAAGATCTGTCATTCAGACAGGAGCACAAATACCTCCCCAACCTTGTTGTGGCAAAGGTTGAGCACTAAAATGTACAACAGTCAGTCAATAAAATATGAAACTTCCTTCAAAGTTGACACTCTTGTTTACCCAAACTTTTTTCCCCAAAGAAATTATGAATGGCCCCTTTATTGAACCACCCACTGTTTGCAAACCCATGTGAATATTTTATTCAAACTTTTGTATGTGGCACGACAGCCTTTAAGGAATTTACTCCTGTAAAATCAGCATCAGTATGTTCCTCACTAAACGTTGAATGCAACTGTATGCAATTCACTTCAAAACCTAAAATTAGAAAATTTCCTGAAAATAATAAAATAATCAGCAAATTAAATCAATGAAATAATAAAATATGAAATCAATGAAACAATAAATCGGTATGAAATCAATAAAATAATGGAAAAGATGAACTCAGTGAAACAATTAGGTGTGCAGTATACCCCTAACCTGTCTTACTTGCAGAAGTGGTCACTAACTAATGTCCATAATGTCTTGTTGTTGTTGTTGTTGCCAGACCAGTCTCTCTCTCTCTCTCTCTCTCTCTCCTCGCCCATCGCTCTGTGTCTCTCGCCAGTGAAACCTGTTGGAAACAGCAAACTCACTCAGTCCTCGTGGCCACCCTTATGGGCAGCTGTCGTTGCTCCTGTAGATCCATTCTTTGCATGTGTCCATAGCATACCCTCCAGGTGAGCCTTGGAAACACTCAGACAACCATCTGTGGAGAAGGTATCACGAGACACCCCCTACAAGTCCAGTACCATTCAGCTCACATTTCTCAGTCTTTCAGCACTCTTTCGACGATCTCTGGTACAATTCTTTTGCACCCATCCGCGGATGCTGACATCAGCTCCTTGCCTGCCTGGCACTGTGGCAACTCCTCAGCGACTCTTTGCACTCCTCCAGCCTTTCTCTAGCTGGCAGGATTCAGTCCTGGCATTTGTGCCCACACCTGCCATCAGGTCCAACTGACCTCAGCTCCTCAAACTCTGTCCATCGTCCATCCTGGAACGTCTCCTGACGCCCCTTTGTCACTTGAAACAACTCAGTCCACTTTCAATCAGAAAGAAACACCTTAGTCCACAAAACTTTCAAAACGACAGTCCATGATCCTCCGGAAACAGCAACAGATCATCTCAGCAGAGACAACCCTTTGATGACATCAGTCCAACTGTCCATGATGAACTTTTCCCTCACTTGAGAGACAGCTCAGTCCTTGAGAGAGATTCCCAGAGAGGCAGAGAGATCATCCACTGGCAACCTTCCATGATGATGTTTCTCCTCTTCGACCACTCCTCATTATTTCCCTGTAACTACAAACCAATGTTAGCACACACCCAAATTATTTCACCGCTTTCAACAATCAGTGTCAGTGTATACACTTCTCCTCAACCTATATGATGTTGTATACATGTATGGTGGATTCTAGTGAACTTGTTCATGACCTATAACACTTCTTTTGGCAAAATAATTTAAATTTCTACACTCTACCCCCCTTCCACAGAGAATAGACTTATTTTCTGTGGAACAGGTCAACTTCTCATATCTGAGAGGTACTTTGTGCCTAATGCAATCTCACGAATGCTTCGCACGCTTACAGTATTAAAACTCCAAGTCTGCAACGTTAACGTTAACCAAAATAACTAAAATAAACTCTCCAAAATAAAGTAAAACCCCAAAATGAATAAACAAACTGTGCAAACTGAAATGAAACTAAAATAAGAATGAAAAATGAATTTAAACCAAAAATGAATTTAAAATATCTGCAAATAAAATCCCCAAAAGTGTACTTGTATGTGATCAGCAATGTCGGATATAACTACATGTCAACTAACTTTAGTCTTTATACTTGACATCTAACTTTGACTTAAGTATAGTTGTGTTCAAGTGTATCAAACAGTTCTAAGTGATCAAATAAACCAATTACCCTTGTGGGCAAAATAACTCAAACCCCCAAAATAAATAAATAAACTGAAGAATGAAATTAAAATAAAATAAAATAAGAATGAGAATTAAAAAATGAAAAGTAAGACTAAGCATGATAAGGAGAACGAGTCACTGCTCTAAAAAGCATTACTTTAAACTCCTACAGTCTCAAAGTGGTTTCTACTCACTCAACCTGATCTCACTCTCTCTGTCTGACCAGTCACTCCATGCTCCCTTGCAAGCAGTGTCCTTTTACGACAGGTCGTAAAATGCCTTCTTTAGCTACTGTGAGGGAGAGACACACACTGGTTATAACATGTGTTATTACAAATGCTAAAAAGACTCCACTTAGTAATGTTAAGAGAATAATTACAGCTATCAATAGCAGTGACTCAAAAATAAAATCAGACATCTTAGGTGATGTCCCAAACTGAAATTTAACTTTTAAAGAAATAAAACAAACAAAAATCCCTCCAAAGGAAAGAAACTAGAAGTTAAATAGACTCCAGTGTTTTTAGTCTATGTGTTGCTGTATTTCTCCATTTTTCTTAAGATTTTCTAATTTTAAGTTACTTAACAAACAACAGACATTTACACTCACCACAATGGAAGACTCCACACCACCTTGTCTTTTCCATTGCCTTCTTTCAACAGCACTGACTAGTCTTTCTCTAAGGGCGCACTCACTCACTCACTCAAACTTACCAACAGCAGGTGACAAGACAAAACACTCACTTCTCACCCTCATTCATCATGGCCCAGGTATCCTGTACAAGATTCGTTGCACAAGATGAGAGAAAGATCACAAACACTGAAATGGTCTTGGCTATAAAAAGCCTGAACATGCAGGTTCACAATGAAATTTCACAAACAAAAACAAATACATTTTAGAAACAAAAATGTATAAAAATAAAATGAAAAGAACAGGATGACAAACCTCCATGTCGCCACAGCCCATCATATGTGACAGAACAAAAAAAAAAAATTCCCCAAAAAAAACACATTCCATGTTTTGCTGTTTATACTCAGGAAAGTCAAATGTCTCTTGGATATTCTGGAGGATCACACCAACACAAACCAGACCGTCCTTCACTAGACATCACAATCACTCATTCTCTCTCTCGCGCACTCAGTGAAGCAAACCACTCACATACACAAACAGAAACTCAAACAACCGGGGAGTGACACACACACACACACACACACAGCATTCACACAGCCGGCACTCAAACATTAACATGGGCCCATTGAGACAAACACAGACATACAGACAGGTAGACAATCAATCACAAAAAGTGTTACGTTATGTCACACTCACTGCTCATTGACGAAGTGGAAGGGATATTTTGCAAATGACGCATCCCTGCGACTGAAGTTATTGCCATGGCGAGCTACTTCCACTAAATCAAGAGCAAGTTGGGTGCACACTAGGTATTGGACAAATCAATTCTTTTAGGTATATTTGTCATCCCCACTGGTGTTCTTCTTATCTAGGGAACAATGTCGAGCCCAATGACCTATCATGCCACATGCAAAGCACAAATTATATTTACGTCTCTCACCCATACACCCTAAGCGTCCTTTACCCCTCCCCCTCCTCTGTGCACCGCCGCCACGAACTGGATTCTCAGTCTTTGGGAAAGAGAGTGCTCGAAAATCATCCAATAAGTCTTGATCTACAGTCCGGGAATAATTGTCCACTACTGAGAATTGGGAGCGAGTATTTGTTGTACTCGTCGTAGGGGTGGCAGAATTGACCTCGAGGGTCATCACCCCCTTTAACACATCTTGTGAGTAGAGACTAAATGGGACAGGCTGCCGTTCAACTCGCGCTACGGCAGGAGCGTCAGGGAGAGTAGGGGGAGCAACCAGAGTACAGGGTGGTATGAGTGGAGCTGGAGGGTCCTGATATTGACCTCCTTCCCCACACCTTGTGACAGTCACCCCATGGTTATTGCACACATACGCAATAGCATCATTGTCATGTACTTTGTCAGCTCGCTTCTGCTTCATTTGCATATTCCTAACTTTCGCTTCAGCAAGCCATAATTTACACACTCTGGCTTCTTCTTCATACTCATTCATTTTTCCTTTGTGGTGAAGAAGCACATTGTCTAATAAGGCCTCACAATTGTCAATTGTAAGGCTTCCATCAAAGCCATATTTTACATTCCATCGCCTCACATAAGCTGAGGAGCCAGAATGCCTTTTTTCCATAAATTCAATATCTCCACCATTATCAGGCTCAGGACTTGTGTTACTCATGACACAAAATGAGCTTGCTTCAAGAGATACAACTAACGTGGTGGAGACTCAAAGCAAAATAGCCTATCACAAAAAAAAGTTCCTCAGCGTCTTGCCAAGGTTCAAGTGTCACCATGTGTCACAGATTTAGGCAACACAAGTGGCTGAAAATAATTTAGAAAAAAAAAACTTTCATCAATTTTGACAAAACAAAACAGAAAGATGTCCAACTATTACTGTACGACCTGCAGTTCTAAATTAAACACGGAGAAGTAAAATAGCCCTGCATTTCGGGGAAGCATCCTTTGTCTCAATTATGACAAAATTTAGAAAATATAAAGCCTAATTGCAGAAGTCTAAAATTGCCATAAACAGAATTTGTTCAGTATCCAACTATTACATTACACATTTAGCTAACAGCCAACTGCGGGGAAGTACTGCTCATTCTCTGATATGCAATAAATTAAACCTTTCGTATGATGAGAATCCATTGTCTTGTAACAAAACAAGGACAGAATTCGAACATGCTACCCAGGTTCCAAACCACAGGTACACCAAATACAGGCCATTTACAATGCCACATCGAAAAATGCCCGGAGTTCTAAACTCTATATACCGGTATGCTTGCCTGACCAGGACTTCTATTACTGCCTATAGTCCAGGACTCACAGTAAGC
>NW_026946195.1:0-17953 GCF_034702125.1 Engraulis encrasicolus | reverse complement strand
CTATGTGAGATGAATGCAAACTACAGTATGCCTAGACCCAAAACTATCCCTAACCCTAACCTTTCAGTGAAACCGTAAGTGGAGATATGTCCGCCTTCACAATTTTGCAATAAAAAAAAACAGTTTTTTATGCCTTTATTATGACAGACAGTGAAGAGCAACAGGAAATTAGCGGGGAGAGAGAGTCGGGGATGGCTCGGCAGATGTCCTCGGGCCGGAATCGAACCCGGGTGACCGGTGTAGTAGGCCAGTGCCCAGCTGATTGTGCCACTGGGCAAGGTTTTGCAAATTTGGTGAGTGGAGATGTGCCCGGGCGGAGATATGTCCGTATACCAGCTAGCAGCTATACATGGCCAGACTCAGCTCAGGGAGCACGGTTTAAAGGGACAGTTTGGTCAATTTCAACATGCAGTTGTATTGCTCACGCTACCCTTGACTTGTCAGTGCCTGGTGATGCCACATTTTTCGGCTCAGCCCTTTCCGAGATATGAGCAATTCTAATGGGGGCAGCGTTTGTTTACATTTTTTGAAAACTCCAAATATTTTCCCAAAAGGTTCTGCTGTTTGCTAGTTGTCTGCTGATGTTTTATAACCTTTTGGATGTTTTTGGGAATTAATAAAATGTTTTTTTGAAATGTAAACAAAGAGCTGCCCCCATTACAATGACCAGGATCTCGGAAACGGCTGAAGAAGAAGAAAAAAAAATCCCAGGCACTGACAAGTCCAGGGTAGTGTGAGCATTACAACTGCATGTTGAAATTGACCAAACTGTCCCTTTAATGTGATGACTCGAGATTGTACTGTATATGTCACTGGCCAGGCTAAGGTGCTGAGTTTTGTTGTGTCCATTTGGCCAGATTAGTATTTTTTTCTATGGAGTATGCTGTGTAAAATAGAGACATACCGGTACTCAGCAATGAAAACAAGATGTTTGATGTGATGCTATTAGCTTACATATTACCTATTCACAGTGTGCACTGCAGTTTAAAATGCTGAACTGAACTGAACTGAACTTTGATGGAGGTCCACAGGGCAGCTGATTTTCTTTCTTTACTTACCTCTGATTTTATTCTTTTTTTAAAAAAAAATATTATTATTATTATTATTATTATTGTCAAGTTGTGTCAAGTTTTTGTGTTTAAATTTCCCCGTTTTGCTCCAACTTGAAAAAAGCCTTTTCTTCAAGGACACAAAGGATCCACTCAAATCTTCCTGCTTCTCTTGTTTATTAGAGATAGGGTTGATCAGGTCGAAAACCTTAAACAAACAAACATTACATTTGCTTTAGAATAAGATCAAACAAATAACACACAAATGTAAACATAGTCTAGTAAATTATGCAAAATAAACTTTAGGTTTAAGACAATGTTGTTATTTTAAGTTGATCATTTCAGTAATTTAAGTTTCTCTTACACAAACAGATTCAGCTGTTCAACTATATTTGAACATAAACATGAAATGAGTTTCCTCCAACCATAAACAAACAATCAAGACCAAACAGTTCAACACATCTTTAGAGATGCACTTAATACTCCAAGTAAATGTCAAATGTCCATTACAAGTTGCGTCTTGATCATCAACTGAGGGGTTTCTTTGTTTCAGGTGATTGTCTTCTTTGCTTTTAGGTATGTTTTCACAAACTTTCCTGTACTTCTTTTGTTCTCAAACATTCTGATGCTAGCACAGTGGGTTTACATACATGTCACGGACAGAAGAGGACCCAAGAGCGCAAGTTCAAATTCAGAGTTCTTTATTGAAGGTTTCGGGGGGGAAGAGGAGTGAGATGATCGTGAGGTCTTGGGGGTGCCGGTTCCAGGGGTGCTAGGAGTGCCAGGGGTGTCAGGGGTTCCAGGGGTGCTTGGGGCTCTGGGGTTGTTCAGGGTCCTGTGGGTTACCTGGGGCTCACCAAGTGTCCGGGGGTTTCCAGTCCAAAGTGCCTAGTGTGTGTGTCCCCCAGTGATCGAGCGGCGTGTCGGGCTGAGGGTGGTGAATCGTCTGGGCTCGCTCATCTGGTGGTCGGAGAACTGGGGGAACACACAAGCAATATGAATGGCGGGCAGAAGTACAGACCAGGGCTAGGCAATAATCGTGGTGAGAGACAGAAGGCAGAATCGAGTTACCGGAGGGGCTGAAGATCAGAGAGTAGTCGAGGTCCAGAAGGCAGGTCGGGATAGTCGGGGCAGTAGAACAGGGAGGCAGTCAAGAGGATCGGAATCAGACAGGAGTCAGAGCGTAGACAGGCAGGTTACTGGTCCGGGTTTGAAGACGATCTGACAGGGCTTGGCTGAAAAACAGGGCTTGATATACTGGGAGAGGTTAGTGGGGAAATGCAGTGCAGCTGGCCAGGTAACAAGAGCAGAGCAGGGCGGAGCCAGGTGGAGCTCGTTAGGCAGAGTAGGGAGAGAGTGAGCAGAGTGGCAGAGAATTGAATGCAATTAAGGTTGCTACCAGGGAGAGAGAGTGCTCATGACAATACAGTGTTGAATCTCGCCCTCCAACCCGTGCCTGCAGTTCACCTGGGGAGTGCTGTCGAGACAGCAGAGCCCATAAGGCTGGCGCTAATAACTTGACATTGTGCTCGCTGTCGGCTGAAACTTGACAATATTACTGTAAGTTCTGAGAAACCAATGTGGATTTCAATGAAATGTACAATAACCTGGGAGTTATGTCCTTCTGATTTCCTACAGCTTTGGCATTTATGAGTCAGGCTCCGCTAGCATCTTGCTAACAAAATTGCTTTATGGCCGTCGTGATCACAGCAATGCAGCCGGCCGACCAATCCAAACGCAGTGCGTGAAGCCACTCGTGACGTCATATTGACAATAAAGACGTATTTTACAAAGATCCAGCGAGTTTAAACATTCAAACCAAGTTGCCCCCCAATATCAGGTTTTCATAGGAGCAGTGGAAGTCATACAACAGTGGGTTTTTAAAAAATCATTGTGACCAAATGAGGCAGAATACCATCCCAGTTTTTGGATATGTTAAGAACAGACATCTAATCTTTCCAAAACTGTTGATAATATGGTGGTGAGTCGTGACATTTTTTTTTAATAACGTGGCAAAGATGGCACCAAGTTTCAGTTTTTCCATTTTAAAGACTTCATATCTTCTAAACTGTTCATCACAGAAGATCAGTCTTCCAACACAACATGCACAGAATGGTTGGGAACATACATTGTCCATATCAAACCTCTGTCTTTAAAACTGCACTTACCACAGTCCTTCAAAGATGCCCACAAATTCAAAGGTGAGAATTTTTCAAGCAACTTTAAGCCCCCAGAAAACGGTGGTATATGACAAGAGGATGTGTGAAAATCCACATTTCACAAGTACATGTTCCAAATGTTACCCCTTGAAATTCATAAGGACCTACTTAAAGTAGTTTTTTAGATACAACACTCTGAAAGTGGGCTCTCTGACAAAAACATTTTTAATGACAAAACTATGAGGAGTTGAGAGCTATAATTTTGCACTTTTCCTATTGGGACGTTTGTGAACCTCCTTGATTTTTTTCTGCCAAATCTGAGATGGTCGTGCGGGATGATTCGGAGATTTGGCGTGGAATGACCCGACGGTGAAGAGAGAGAGAGTAAACTCAATCCAAGCTCTCGGATTGAACCCCTAGTGCTCTTATCATGCCAGGTTGAAACATTGATGCACAACACTGAAGGACCGAACAATATCTGCACTCCTTTTTCAACATACTTCGCCCTCTGCCTTGTCAACTCAAGACGTGATCATTGTTGTATGAGAGAGTTTGGAAAATATTGATGTATGAGCCCCCTGAGCCCCCAAAATGACCCGGGAACACCTCCTGTGTAATAGAAATGTGCAGGGGGGGTAAGCAAGGGGGAGTCACTATTTTTTTTTCAGATTCATGTTCCTCACTGAAAATGAGCCAGAGCCAGTGAATCTCAGTTTGAAAGAATAATAACTGATACTATTTTTCTCAAGCTAAAAAAGGAAAACGGGTCAAAATGACCCAAACACCTCACAAGGGTTATGCTTCCAATCTTTAGGCCGCCCCTTCCTTATCTATAAGAACTGTCACTCACGGGCTGACACACACCTTTACACCTGACGAAGACCGCCTGAGGTCGAAACGTTGTGTTCTAATAAATCGGTGAGCAGCAACAGTGTGCGGATTTCCTTTCTTCCTTTACGCACGTTTGTTTTGATCCAGCACCTGTTCTACTGGATGTGCGCGCATCACATACACTTCTTTTCCAATCTTTAGGCCTACGAAAAAAAAAAAAAGAAAAACATGCAAGATAGGATATCTGTCTATACCCTGGCCTATACGGTTTGATGGTCCACAGTCTTTAGTTTTAATGCAGTCAGAGATGAAATAAGGGGACCTTTTCTCCTCCAGTATGTGCATATTTATCAGACAGCTGTTATCACTAGACCTTGTTGAACCTTGCTTTAACCTGCGTAGACTATGGTGGGGAAAATGGATCAACTGCATGGTAGAACAAGCATGCATTTGATATGAAGACAGAAATGTATAATCATGTAGGCCTATGTATAATGTATAATCATGCATCAGATGAACTTTGGACCGCATATAAGTTCCAGAGCAGGCCACGAGACCAGAGACCAAATCAAAGTTGCTGTTAAAATGTTTATTAGCTTAGCCTGCCTTTCACAAATAGTTTTAAATCAACCAGAACATACTCCCCTGGCTCAAACAACCAATATCAGAACATACTCCCCTGGCTCAAACAACCAATATCAGAACATACTCCCCTGGCTCAAACAACCAATATCAGAACATACTCCCCTGGCTCAAACAACCAATATCAGAACATACTCCCCTGGCTCAAACAACCAATATCAGAACATACTCCCCTGGCTCAAACAACCAATATCAGAACATACTCCCCTGGCTCAAACAAGTCCTCGTACATGTCTATATTTCAATTAAGGGCAAAACAAAAATAAACAATGAATGGGAGGAGTGGAGCTCAGCTGTGTACTTTTCATGTGCTTCTGTTGCACGCTTAAAGGACCAGTTCAGTCAATTTCAATATGCTGTTGCATTGCTCACGCTACCCTTGACTTGTCAGTACCCGGTGATGCCACATTTTTCGGCTCAGCCCTTTCCGAGATATGAGCTATTCTAATGGGGGCAGCGTTTGTTTACATTTAAAAACGTTTTAACATAGGCCTACTACAAATATTTTCCCAAAAGGTACCGCTGTTTGCTAGTTGTCTGCTGATGTTCTATAACCTTTTGGATGTTTTTGGTCTCAGGTACTGACAAGTCCAGGGTAGTGTGAGCATTACAACTGCTTGTTGAAATTGACTGAACTGGTCCTTTAAACGAAAAATGACAAGTGTGTTGATTACATCTCATATTACGCACTACAGCTGCCTTCAGCTCGATTCAGTGTCTAAGTTTCATTTTTTGTCATGTGATCACTGTCACTGATCTCTGTCTCTCTTACTTACTCAGATTTATATATGGTCTTTCACTGCCATCTACTGGTCACAAAGTGCAACAGTATGATTAACACACAGCTCACTAACGCAGGGCAACAAAAAGACCGAAGATGAGAGTGAGGGAATAAGAAAAAGACAAAAATTGGGGGGGTCCTCCATACTTCCAAAGTTGTGGTGATGGGCTGTCTGAAGCACACTACTACTACAACTACTTGCTCACAAAGCACCTGATTGAAACCTCTAGTCCTATCTGTCTATCTGGAACAACTGGATTTGAACAGAAACAGGTTCCATTCATGTTCTACTACATGTTTTTCTTATCTTTGTTTGTCGTGTCTTTGTCTAGGCTTTTTGGGCCTTTATTTTCAGATACGACAGTATGAGAGCAGACGGAAGGTGACTGGGAGAGAGCGATAGGGAAGGAATCGGCAAATGACCCAGGCCGGAATCGAACCCCGGTCACCTGCGTAGCAACCCAGTGCCTTTAGAGCCTTTAGAGCCAACCCTGAGAGCCACGATAGGGCCCTACATACCTTTCTGATGATGAGATCTGTGGAGGAGGGGCAAGAATGATTTTTAGTGGTAGTGTAGTCATTATGTCTACTTGTGTGAGTGGGTCATGCATGTTTTTTTTAAGTGTGTAGTTACACTATCCATATCGCATCCATATGCAGTTGATGTCACACATCAATTTCAGATCAAACTCGACACACAATTTTGGATACTGGGCTGGAGATATTGGGCACCGAGCTTCAAGCATTTATTCCTGTATTTCATGCACTTGTGTAATTACGCTATTACACCCATAATTACAAATAGTAAATGAGTGGTGCTATTGGGTCCTATTATGTCTCTGAGGTGAGGATGCCCCGTGAATAAGTAATCTAAAAAAAACAATTATTTTTTCCACTGACTGGCGATGCCTATCAAGACTATTGCACCTCCTCAACCAAAGCGAACCATGAATTGTCTTTGTTCCAAACATGTGAGGCACAGTGTAAACAGTGACTCCATTACGTGTTAAACACAGAATGGGGTTTCTATTCTAAATCACCCAATATTATTGTCTACCTATTCTAAAAAATCTCTGAAGTGAAACAAGCACTATATATGACATCCACTAACTCTCTCATAATATCCTTAAACTATTGTGTGAAGTGCAATAAGATTAGAAAAGGCTTATAAAAAATGTTGTGATGCCATCTTGTGGCCATATTTGGTATTTCACCCTGCCCTTACGTCCTCAGCAACACCCATGTTAGTCTACTCTAGTCATCAGAGGGGGGTCTGGCGCACCCATGGGTGGTTTTGAGAGGTCATTTTGGAAACTGTGCAATGCATCATATTGTGCTTTTGGTGTTGACCATGAAGAAGCCTAGCCTAGGTTGCAGGGATGTTTTAATGTTAATGGCAATATACAGTCACATTATCTCTGAAATGACTCAAGAACACCATAATTTTATTTTAGTTGTTATTCATGACATTGCAGGCTAGATAGATATTGGTCATTTTCAAATATAGTTTTTTCAATATATTTTTTTTTGGTAATAATTTAATATCACATAATTCATACTTGGATAGCTGTTGTGTTTCATGTTGTTTCTCCCTGAATATTATCACTAGCTAACACTCCGCTAAGCCATGCATTGCCATTGTGTTTCAGCAAATACCAATAAATATACCTATAAGACATTATACAGGACTAGTAGAGTTTACAGTAGCCCTACGTAGCTCTACTTCAGTGCCCATAGGACATATCAAAACGGGCTAGTGTTTCACGGAGTAAACTAGATGTATCATTATGAAACTCTGCCTTTATGTGCATGTTGTGTGTTTACAGACAGCTGGATTCTGGGTCAGTCTATGGATGGATAGGAGGAGTGAATTGGTGAAAGCATATGGACCAGGAGTCAGCATGTAAGTGTATGACATAAAACAGAGATTTCATATATTACAGAATGTACTCTTTATTTATTTATTACTCTTTATTTATTTATTTATTTATGCTAAGATTGATAGTTTCTCAACTCATTTTGTTTGTAATTTATTTAAAAATATTCTTAACAGGTAATCTGAAGAGAGTGATAGAAGCCCATAAAACTAATCTGAGAAGAGGACTTCAGCATGTATCTGATGGCGGTATTAAGTCGGCAGCTGAGACACTACACTACGTCCACACAGAGCTCTATAATACAGAGGAAGAAGGCAACGAGGCAGATGAAGAACCTGAAATTTGGCAGGTGGCGACAGTCTCCAAAGCAAGAACCACTGAAGGTGTACAAATTAACCCCAATGACCTCTTCAATCCCTTAGATGGACTGGACAAGCAAATCAGAACTATAATCACCAAAGGTGTTGCTGGCATCGGAAAAACAGTCTCAGTTCAGAAGTTTATTCTCGACTGGACAAATGGGGTAGCCAACCAGAATGTAGATTTTATATTTCCACTCTCTGTCCCCGCACTGACTGCGGTCAGGGATGATGTGTATAGCCTTCACAACCTCTTGCTTGACTTCTATCCCGAATTGAAGCAGCTGAGGAATGGGGAACTGTACGAAGGCTGTCAGGTTTTGTTTATTTTTGATGGATTGGACGATGGCCTAATTACTTTTAATTTCAAGCCCATTTTGTTGGTATCAGATGTGAAACAAAAAACGTCAGTGGATCTTCTGATATCAAGTCTCATTCAGGGAACTCTTCTTCCCACTGCACAAATCTGGATAACCTCACGACCAGCAGCAGTCAGGCAAATTCCCTCTCAGTGCGTCAGCCAGGTAACAGAAATACTAGGATTCAACCCGTCACAGCAAGAAGAGTACCTCAGGAAGAGCATTACAGATGAGAGTCAGGCTGACAGAATAATCTCCCACATTAAAGCATCCTGGAGTCTCCACATCCTGTGGCACATTCCATTCTTCTGTTGGATTTTATCCACTGTGCTTCAGGAGATGCTGAAAGAGGACCACGCCCAAGACCTGCCCCGAACGCTGACTGAGGTTTTCATACGCTTCTTGCTCACCCAGACAGCTGGGAAAGATCAAACGTGTCATAATGGAACCAAACCATGCAAATTTGCGGAATTTCAGAAACAAATCACTTGGAGGCTAGCGAGGCTCGCTTTTAAAAATCTACAGAAAGGCAACCTTGTTTTGTATGAAGAGGACCTGAGAAGTTTTGGCATTGATGTCAGTGAAGCTGCCATGCACTCTGGTGTGTGTAACAAAATCTTCCTAGAAGAATTTGTGTTTCAGCAGAGGAAGGTCTACTGCTTTGTGCATCTGTGCATCCAGCAGTTTCTGGCAGCGCTTCATATTTTCGCCTGCTACAGCGATCAGATGGCCTTGGAGCCCATTTCCTGCCTCAAAGGTTCACTGAAGCGTGCGGTGAAAACAGTTCTTAAAAGCAGGAATGGACATTTTAGTTTATTCCTTCACTTACTGTTGGGGATCTGTTTAGAGGACAATCAGAGACTTTTAAAAGGTCTTCTAAAATCCACACATAACACCTCAGAGAGCATTAAGGAGGTGTGTCGGTACATTAAGCAGCTCAACAAAGAATATCTTTCTTCTGAAAAATACATCAGTGTTTTGCATTCCTTATTTGAAGTGAATGATGATTCTATATATGAAGAAAGCCAGCAGTATCTAAAATCATCAAATGGCGTCAAAGACGAGTTGTCACCTGCTCACTGTTCAGCAATGGGCCACATGCTTATCATGACTGATAAGGTGCTTGATGAGTTTGACCTGAAAACCTACAACACATCAGATGAGGGGCGCAGGAGGCTGCTGCTGGCTCTGAGCTGCTCCAGAACAGCACGGTAAGTTTCATATAGGCCTAAACCGAGATGGGCAACTAATTTAGTAATGATCTTATATTAAAAGCATGCGAATAAGGGGGCGCTGTAGCGCAGCGTGCTAAGCCCCCCACATTTGGGCTTACATTGCCCATGGGGACCCCGGTTCGAGTCCAGCCGGGGTCATTTCCCAACCCTCTCCCGCCCCCTCTCTCTCTCCCAGTCATTTCCTGTCTACTCTCACACTGTCCTATAATAATAAAGGCCAAAAAGCCCCCAAAAATACTGAAAAAAAAAAAAGTATGCGAATATACAGCCGCGGGAAAAAATGTGAGACCACTTTTAATAGCATTTTCTTCGCCTTTATTAAGGTCTGAAAATGTTGCATCTTTTTGTTATTTAGACCATTTGTAATGTTTTGCAAATAAATGTTCTAAATGACAATATTTTCATTAGAAATTCGAGGGAAATGGTGTCTGTACTTTATAGAATGAAAAAGCAGTGTTTGTTTTACTCAAACACATGCCTATTCATAGTAAAATCAGAAAAACGAAAGTATCGAAGTTGCTTCTCATTTTTTTTTCCACGACTGTACATGCACTTTTACTTCCAGACTCTGTGGATGCAAGCTGAACAGAATGGCATGTGAAACCGTGAGGAAGTGTCTGCAGTCTCCAAACTATTTGGTACTGCTGGATCTGAGTCACAGCGGTCTTGGAGACTCTGGAGTTCAGCTGCTTGCTGCAGGGCTAACTAACCCCCACTGCAAACTGCAGATCTTGAGGTTAGAAGACAGAGTTTTGGAAACCTTATCACTAGTGCAGAGCGTGTGTTGGTCATGTGTTGGTCATGTGTTACTAAGTAGGCGATATGAAGGGAAGGGAGCCTGAAGTATTTCTATGGATTGTGGAAGTGTATGGATATGGGTAGGTGTCTTATCATACAGTGGACTCTAAGGCATGTTGTATGTGGGTGTGGGTGTAGGTGTGTCTACTCCACTCCAAATAATAAACCCCACATGCATTGCATTTGCACCTTTTGTTCTGTATATTTTCTGTGCACTTGTACCTCCTGCAAATGTTGTATGCTGTTATGTCCTCGATTGTACGTCGCTTTGTATAAAAGCGTCCGCCAAATGTAATGCATAAGGATTAAACATGTTTTATTCATACATTTTTTGGGCAAGGTTGCTCACGGTGTCATTGTGCATAGTCAGAGCCATAGCGTGTAGTTCTACAGACTAGCATCATGCATATTTATTTCACGCCAATGCATTCTGCGTTGAGGTGTGACACCTTTTGCAAGTTGTGCTCACATCTGGCTGTTCTTTCTGCAAACAGGGCACTCCCTTGATAAGTCAAAAGTTTATTTTGTAAGTCCTTTCAGAAAAACAAAGCTTGGTAATGGCTGTGATGGCTCAATTTAATTTTTAGTTATCAGCTACTGTAACCCTTTCAGTGGATAAAAGCTTTGTTCTGTGTTTTTGGTTTTTCTCCACAGCCTTGTCGACTGTGAACTCAGCCATGAATCCTGTAAAATTCTGGCCTCTATGCTACTGTCAGTGACCTTCCTTAAGGAGCTGGACCTGAGTCACAATGACATCCAAGACTCTGGAGTCCAGCATCTGTCAAAGGAACTGGCCAGTCTCAACTGTAAACTGCAAGTACTAAGGTTTGTGTTGCACTTCATACACTTTCATGGCTCTTGCTCCTATGTAGATGAATATCTAAAGAATCATGTCGACTGTTCCTTGATTTAGTCAAACAACCTATTGCATTCCAGAGACTTCAGTTAGAGATTGGCAAGTATGCTGAGGTCAGTGCTGGTGATGCTGCTGTAGCTTCCCCTGTCATTGTCATTCTTTTATTTAAAATGTATTTTTATGCCTTTATTGATGACAGGCGAGTAGAGATTATGACAGGAAATCAGTTGTACGTAACATTTTTGAGTTTCCAAAGACAGATGTCAGCACGGCAATAGTAGTTATTTTGAGCATAACTGTACATCTGCTCTCCCACTGATGTTTTGTCTCCTTAGGTTGTCTGGTTGCCTCATCTCAGAGCAAGGCTGCACATTTCTGGCTACAGCTTTGACCTCAAATCCGTCTCATCTGAAAGAGCTTCATCTGAACTATAATCATCCTGGAGAGTCAGGCCGGAAGCTGCTATCTACTCTCGGCAACAACAAACTAGAGACACTTGTGTATGTGAAGAGATTGTCATGTCTAATATTTTTCTCGTAATGATGATAATAACAGAAACAACAATGTTATTATTATTATTGTTATAATTATTATTAGTGTAGTAATAGTGGCAGTAGTAGTAGTAGTAGCAGTAGTAGTCGACCTAGTATTATTAGTAGTACTAAGCAGTACGACACAAGTGGGAGTTAGGTTGGTGTGGGATACCCTCACTGGTGTGATTCCCCACAGGCACAAAGCCAGCGGTCGTAGTAGTAGTAGTAGTAGCATGGCTCTGAGGTACCTGTATGTGACTGCCTCATAAATTGTGCTGAAGACATTAAGTTCTATGCGTATATCTTCTTATTTGTGTTCAAAGCTAAGGTAGAATGTCGGATTTGCATGAAATCAATTAACTCACTTTCAATTCAAATCCCTCTCTGGCTTTCTCCCACAGTATGGATCACTGTGAAAATACCAGACTGAGAAGAGGTGTCCGAAAATGTAAGTTCTCTTTTTTAAGGTCTTTTGATTAGTTTTTGTTACTGTATTTGGAACGTCACCTAACACCGGTTGCCTAGTGCAAAATTTGTTCCATCACATTAAATGCCAATGTTGTAAGGTATGGCAAAAAACTGTAGTGTACGTACTCTGTTTCAGTACAGTGGATTTAATGGCAGCTTTTCAAAAGCATACGGAATGCTGTGCATCTTATTTAACAGATTGGCTATGTTTAACTTCATGAAAGTGAATCTGTCCAAGGTGAATTAATGAAAGTAGAGAACAGACCTCATCATACAATCTTGTGAAAGTGCACCTCAGTCCTGAGAATTCTTCTTTACATTTTAAATTAAAACATGCAGTCTCTGCTGTCCTTTTTCCTGGACCATTTCTGTATGCTGCTCCCACGGCAACTTGTCATCTAAAACCACACCCTGATACTTGTACTCCGTTACTGACTGGATGAGCTGTCATTGATGGAAATATAGCTTTTTGGCTTATTTCCTTTGTCTTTGCAGTGTTAAAAAGCAGGTTGAAGTCATCAAATCTGTCAATAAGGTGTTGTAAGACAGGGCCATATTCTTGGTCGTCTTCTGTCAGCAGACTGACCAGAGCTGTATCTACATCTGTGTTATCTACAAAATACAAAATATCATATACAGTACAGAAAGCAGAACACTGCAAACCCCCTGAAAACTGCTAGACCTAAAAGAATCTTGAGATTGTTACTGGTGTTGTCTATTACCTCCACCAAGGAGGTTATGTGATCGTCTGATTTGTGTGTTTGTCAGTTCATTCTCCTGCCACAAGGGGTTGCCAGTGTGAGGTGAAAATTACTTCACTTTGAGCAATGGCGGTTGCGGTGTGTGTGTGTGTGTGTATCTGTCCACCAGAGGGCATAATAATAATAATAATAATAATAATTGCAATGGCTTCAATGATAGAAATATATTGTGTCAATATGTCAACGAAATCACCCAAATTCATGTAGATCAGTGTTTCTCAAACTTTTTCAGACCGAGGACCACTTTGTCCCCCCAAATATGTTCAGGGACCGGCTGTCAACTGAATTGACAGTTGTTGGGTGATAATTTGACACTGCTACGTTTGTAATTTCGATGCAGATCACTTGCTTTTTTTATCCACATTCACAAGCCTGTCTTATTGTAGTGAAAATGTTATGTTTAGTTTTGCAATAATTTCACAAATATAGCATACTGCTAGCTTGTCATGGTAAAATAGAAATCCCCTCGCGGACCACCTGAGCTCTGTCAAGGACCACTAGTGGTCCCCGGACCACACTTTGAGAATCACTGATGTAGATCCATTTGGTGAGACACCATATCCAGAGATGCGCATTATTTTTTTAAAACTATAGAAATCAATGACAAAAAAATCAGAAAAGTTGAATATGGACATGAGCATCTTTGATTTATTTGTAAATTATGTGCAATTTACATTATTGGCAGAGCAACTTCAAACACGTAAATATATTCAGATCAGAGAGGAAGGTCTGGTTGTATTGGATTACTGTGATCACTGAAATATTTCTCTCATCCCATCTTGTCTGCAGACACCCGTGACCTGACAGTGAACGAAAACTCGGCACACAAAATGGTCTCTTACGCAGCCAAAGAAATCACATCCTTTGACCAGGAACAGCCATATCCTGACCACCCAGAGAGATTTGACTGGTGGCTTCAGTGGTTGTGTAACGAGAGTAACACTGGACGCTGCTACTGGGAGGTAGAGTGGAGTGGGGTTGGGGTTTATATAGCTGTGGTGTATAACAGTATGGAAAGAAAAGGGGAGAGCGGTAACAGCATGCTTGGGAAGAACAGCAAGTCCTGGAGTCTCTACTGCTCTCAAGACAAAGACTCGCACAGTTACTCCGCTTGGCACAACGATAAGGAAATCGTCTTGCCAGTGTTTCCCTCCTGTTCTACAAGAGTAGGGGTGTACCTCGACTGGCCTGCTGGCATTCTGTCCTTTTACAGCGTCTCCTCTGACACCCTTGCCCATCTGCACACGTTCAACGCCACATTCACTGAGCCTCTATACCCTGGGTTTGGGATTTTTCCTAAATCTACAGTGCGTCTGTGCCAGATCTGAACTACAATTCGGTAGCTAGTGCCTTATTCCTGGTTATTGTCATCGGAGAGAGGGGAGGGTGTTAGGTGGTGGTGGTGTTGGTCTTGGTGGTGGTGTGTGTGTGTGTGTGTGTGTGTGTGTGTGTGTGTGTATTGGAGTGTGTGTGTTGAGGTGGTGGTTGTCCCTACCAATTACTTGATTTACTATATTTAAACTGCTACCTACCTACAAACCCCAACTCCGATGAAGTTGGGACGTTTGGTAAACAGTGAAAAAAATTAAAATCATTTTCAAAACATTCAATCTATTCATTAGATGGAGAATAGTGAAAAGACAACATATTAAGTGTTAAAACCGAGAAAAAAGATGGTTTTTCGGGGACATATGTACTCATTTCTATTTTGATAAATCCAACACGTCTCAAAAGAGTTGGGACGGGGACAATAAATGGCAGCAAATGTCGAGGAAGACTAAAAACAAAACAAAAGACAACACTTAACAGTTAAATACATTAACCGATGAGATGATTTTATATAAAAAACAGTGTTAATTCCTATCTTGGAAATGATTTCACCAGCTTAAATGGTGGGTGTATTCCTTGTCATGTTTTGCAATGTTTTCCTTTCTGTAGTGCTTACAGTGTGACAGGTCTTGACCAAAAACCCACCATTTTATCACCTGCTGGTCCTTGTGATGGAGCCAAACTGTTAAAACATAGTAGAGAATGCAATTTGACCTTACTATGTGGCAGTAATCGAAGATCTCCCTTCAAAATATAATGCATGAGTGGCTTTTCATGCTGTTTAAAACCCATTTATACCATTCAGCACTGTATTTAACTCAACAGATGAGTGAGAACATCTTAACCAATGCACTACTGCACCCGCATGCCATCATGGAGGCTGACTTTTGAAGCTAGCACTAACACAAGTTGGATGGTCCATTTTCACTGTAGCACAGGATGTGCAATGCTCTATTATTTTCAAAAAGAATGGACTTCTACAACTTCTGCTGACTTCTGTAAGCAAAGGACAGTTTCCCATGTCTTCTGGGTCTATTTCAAGTGAGCTCAGGTGCTTAGGAGAATGTTACACCCCTGTATCATTTTCATGCATTAAGCATTCTTAATATGGTCAATTTTCAATAGCTCTAATTCCTGGAGTGCTAGAGTGAGACTACAGCCAATATATATTTCATGATGTCATGAACCTATACAATGATTTTATTAACAAAAACATGTCTTATATACACTCAATCGTGCTAAATCAAAGGGAATTCAAAAATGTATGTAATAACTATGGTAATTATTCCCTTTGCATCTTTAATTCTGAGTGACTCAGCCTCTCTGTGATGATCTTATACCTGGACACCTATATTGTCCGTCAGTACAATTCATTTTGAAATGTTCTTCTTTGTTGTTTTATCTTATTTGGATGTTTACTAAATTTCACTGATCCCCGTCCCAACTCTTTTGAGACGTGTTGGATTTATCAAATTAGAAATGAGTACATATGTCCCCAAAAACAATATTTTTTTCTCGGTTTTAACACTTAATATGTTGTCTTTTCACTATTCTCCATCTAATGAATAGATCGAATGTTTTGAAAATGATAGCATTTTGATTTTATTCACTGTTTACCAAACGTCCCAACTTCATCGGAGTTGGGGTTTGTAGATACAATATACTTGTCGTGCAATATTTTGAGTATCAGGATTGTTGAAATCAGGTGCCGTTTCAAAATCAAGGTGCCGTGTGTGTGTGTGTGTGTGTGTGTGTGTGTGTGTGTGTGTGTGTGTGTGTGTGTATGTGTGTGTGTGTGTGTGTGTGTGTAGGAGGGATGTTGGGACAAATCTCCACCTGGACAAATCACAGCTCATCAAATTTGCAGAGACGGACAAAATTCCACTCATGAAATCGTTAAGGCGGACATTTCTCCACTCATGGGTTTTCTATGTGAGATGAATGCAAACTAGAGTATGCCTAGACCCAAAGCTATCCCTAACCCTAACCTTTCAGTGAAACCGTAAGTGGAGATATGTCCGCCTTCACAATTTTGCAATTTAAGAAAAAAACAGTTTTTTATGCCTTTATTATGACAGACAGTGAAGAGCAACAGGAAATTAACGGGGAGAGAGAGTCGGGGATGGCTCGGCAGATGTCCTCGGGCCGGAATCGAACCCGGGTGACCGGTGTAGCAGGCCAGTGCCCAGCTGATTGTGCCACTGGGCAAAATATTGCAAATTTGGTGAGTGGAGATGTGCCCGGGCGGAGATATGTCCGTATACCAGCTAGCAGCTATACATGGCCAGACTCAGCTCAGGGAGCACGGTTTAAAGGGACAGTTTGGTCAATTTCAACATGCAGTTGTATTGCTCACGCTACCCTTGACTTGTCAGTGCCTGGTGATGCCACATTTTTCGGCTCAGCCCTTTCCGAGATATGAGCAATTCTAATGGGGGCAGCGTTTGTTTACATTTTTAACTCCAAATATTTTCCCAAAAGTTACTGCTGTTTGCTAGTTGTCTGCTGATGTTTTATAACCTTTTGGATGTTTTGGGGAATTAATAAAAATGTTTTTTTGAAATGTAAACAAAGAGCTGCCCCCATTACAATGACCAGGATCTCGGAAACGGCTGAAGAAGAAGAAAAAAAAATCCCAGGCACTGACAAGTCCAGGGTAGTGTGAGCATTACAACTGCATGTTGAAATTGACCAAACTGTCCCTTTAATGTGATGACTCGAGATTGTACTGTACATGTCACTGGCCAGGCTAAGGTGCTGAGTTTTGTTGTGTCCATTTGGCCAGATTAGTATTTTTTCTATGGAGTATGCTGTGTAAAATAGAGACATACCGGTACTCAGCAATGAAAACAAGATGTTTGATGTGATGCTATTAGCTTACATATTACCTATTCACAGTGTGCACTGCAGTTTAAAATGCTGAACTGAACTGAACTGAACTTTGATGGAGGTCCACAGGGCAGCTGATTTTCTTTCTTTACTTACCTCTGATTTTATTCTTTTTTTAAAAAAAAATATTATTATTATTATTAGTGTCAAGTTGTGTTAAGTTTTTGTGTTTAAATTTCCCCCAGTTTTGCTCCAACTTGAAAAAAGCCTTTTCTTCAAGGACACAAAGGATCCACTCAAATCTTCCTGTTTCTCTTGTTTATTAGAGATAGGGTTTATCAGGTCGAAAACCTTAAACAAACAAACATTACATTTGCTTTAGAATAAGATCAAACAAATAACACACAAATGTAAACATAGTCTAGTAAATTATGCAAAATAAACTTTAGGTTTAAGACAATGTTGTTATTTTAAGTTGATCATTTCAGTAATTTAAGTTTCTCTTACACAAACAGATTCAGCTGTTCAACTATATTTGAACATAAACATGAAATGAGTTTCCTCCAACCATAAACAAACAATCAAGACCAAACAGTTCAACACATCTTTAGAGATGCACTTAATACTCCAAGTAAATGTCAAATGTCCATTACAAGTTGCGTCTTGATCATCAACTGAGGGGTTTCTTTGTTTCAGGTGATTGTCTTCTTTGCTTTTAGGTATGTTTTCACAAACTTTCCTGTACTTCTTTTGTTCTCAAACATTCTGATGCTAGCACAGTGGGTTTACATACAGTGTTGAATCTCGCCCTCCAACCCGTGCCTGCAGTTCACCTGGGGAGTGCTGTCGAGACAGCAGAGCCCATAAGGCTGGCGCTAATAACTTGACATTGTGCTCGCTGTCGGCTGAAACTTGACAATATTACTGTAAGTTCTGAGAAACCAATGTGGATTTCAATGAAATGTACAATAACCTGGGAGTTATGTCCTTCTGATTTCCTACAGCTTTGGCATTTATGAGTCAGGCTCCGCTAGCATCTTGCTAACAAAATTGTTTTATGGCCGTCGTGATCACAGCAATGCAGCCG
>NW_026946194.1:0-18010 GCF_034702125.1 Engraulis encrasicolus | reverse complement strand
AGGGGGATGGAAAAAGACTGAGACTAAGGGTCATAAAGGGGAAACAGGAAAATCTTGGGCTGGATGGGTCCGCGCGTTAAAACCACCAAAGGGAAAAGAGGAGGGATAAAAACAGGGACTGTGTTTATTTTCACACCTGGACGCTTTTGTGGCCTTTTGTCAACAATACCCAGATTTTGTCAGCCACACATAGCACGCACCTGCCCTTGGGCCCCCGGGCCGCCCGCAGCATCACAAAAAAAACCACACACACACACCTACACACACACCCCTTCCTTTCACTCTCCCCTCTCTCCCCATCTCTCTCCTCTTTCCGCCTCGCATCCCTCTCTCTCTCTCCTCTCTCTCCTCCCCCAACTCTCCTCTCTCTTCTCCCTCCTCACTCCCTCATCTCCTCTCCTTCTCTCTCTCTAAACTCTCTCTTTCTCCTCTCTCTCAGTCTCTCTCTCTCCTCTCACTCACCACACACACACACCACATACAACTTATCAAAAGCTGCGCACTCTCTCCTCTCTCCTCTCTCGTCTCACACACACACACACACACACACACACACACACACATACACACCATCACACACCACACACACACCCCCCCAACACACACACAACACAGCTTCTCACTCTCTCTCTCACTACACTCTTTTTTCCTCTCTCTAATCGCTCTCATACTCTTCTCTCTCTTCACTCACACTCCTGTCTCGTCTCTGCGCTCTCTCTCTGTCCTCCCCTCTCTCTGTCCTCTCAATCATCTCTTCTCTCTCAGCTCTCTCCTCTCTCCTCTCCTCACACAACACACACACACACACCACACACCACGACACACACACACACATCCGGTCTTTTGCCAATAATTACCAGTAAGGCCCGCATGAGTAAATAGGCCCAAAAATGTTAGAAGCGCATTCCATGTGCTTTCTAGTTTTTTGGCTGCTACGAGTGACACCCCTCATTTTGTCGGGATTTTTGTGAAGATGAACCACTGCTTGTTATACAATAATCGTTGAAAATACACACACATTTTCCCCATTCTCTCTCCTCATCATACACTCTGATCTCACTCTGTCTCTCTCTCTCCTCTCTCTCTCCCGCAATGCAGTGGTCCACTGAACTGCTCGGTATTGTGTGGGGTGAGTGAGTGTGTGTGTGTGTTGAGCATTGTGTATTTACGCATTCTGGTGACGTGTCCTATTTTCTCTCCATTTTAAAACCCACTCCATTTTCAACAGGACCTGACTGTGCAAATAAAAATCGTAAGCGAGTTTCCACGTTCTCTTTGCGTCCATATTCTCGTATTATTTCTCGTTTTATGACGTAATGTGAACCTGGGGTCAGGCTGAAAGAAGATTTCCCCCGTGTTAAAATGGTTCACAACAGGCGACGCAATTCAATGGCTATTCATTTTTTTTTAATTATTATTATTTTTTATTTTATTATTATTATGTTGCCTTTTTATGTCACGTGAAGGAGGTAAACAAAAGTTTAGGAATCTATTGCCAAAACATCAGAGTTTAAGAGTGTTAAACCTCACCACTACATTCTACAGCAAGAGACAAGTACAATGTCACAAGTATGAATCCTATTGTATCTGTAAGTACACCATTCTGATTCTGCACTATCGTACTTACAGTATCTTTTCAACAGTGCCTCCTCCGCATTTTCACCCACGTCAATATGGCGGAATGTTGACATTCACGTGTAAATTCCCGGATGTCCAACTTCATGAAAGTGCTTTATGAGGTGTGTGAGAGCATGGCAGAGAGGGTAGCCTGCATAGATTAGAGTGGAAATTGGTCTGTGTTTAAATCTAATTGATGTACTAAACGTTGCATTTAGTCTTTTTTTATAATGACAAACAAAACATTGCGGTATCAAGTATTGCGGGATCATTTTTTTAAAGTAAAGAATTATGCTGTCTTGGTGTGGGTCGTTGGTTGTGTGTCTCACTCTTCAGTAACTCTCCACATAAAATGGCACTTTGGCCAATACCATTTTCTGGTACACTTTAGTAATAAGTACTCCATCAAACCCGACTTTTTATAGTGGCAACCTATACTTAAGGGTTAGTTTTTTTTTTTAAAAAAGCCTTTAATTTTACCAATAGTTAACCCTTAGTGAATCCCACGAGTTTAAATCATTTATGTAAGCATTATTTTCTCATTTTCCCTAACTAATATCTACTACCATTAGTAAATGGTTAGTTGTTTGTGCTGATTATAACGGTTCGTCTAAGCCAAAGTTTAAGTCCTTAAAATAAGCCTTATTTTAAAACAATAGTTAACCCTTAGCTGAATCACGAGTTTAGTCGTTTCCATGTATGTGTTAATTCATCATAAGCAATGCCTTATTCAAGTCATTTGTTAACGTTTTTTGGAAAGCATGGAAAGGTTACCGTTAGTAATAACTGTGTTAGTGTGTGATGATGTAAACTACCTCGCTAAAAACAAAATTAAGCATTAAGTTAACCCTTAGTGAATCACCGAGTCCAGGTCAATTATGTATTCTCTGTGAAATTATTAAGTGTACTTGTTAATTAATCATTCGTTCCTAATGGTGATTTTAAACCTTTCTGATAAGCAATTAGTAACGCCAAAGTAAAATCATTACGAAATGTTTGATAACCCACCTTTTATTTAATTAAAAAAAACATTATACTTCTTTGTTGTTCTCCTACCCACCTAAACCATTAACAAAGATAACTATTAGGCATGTTAATGGGTAACTGGTTTTGTAAACTCCTGTTGCTTCTAGCTATCAGTGAAGTCTTAAATTATTAACCCTTTTGTATAATGGTTAGTGAGGTGATGGGGGGACCTGGGTAGCATGGCATGGCAAACAGTAGGCCAAGGCCTAACGTTTGAGGCCTCATAGTGATGCCTACCCCTCATGGATGGTTGCTCTGGAACATAAACATAACAAATTTGGGCAAAAAAAAAAAACTTTGTTCAAGCGTGTCCTTATGCATTATCAAGGAAATTACGAACCATTACTTAAGTATTATCTGGGGAACTGATCTACTAAAAATTTTGGGAAAACCTGTTTATGGCTTTACCAACACATTAACAAATGCTGCCTTGATAAGCCATTGCTATATCGCATTCACCCAAGAAGTTTTCAACACAATTAATAACGCATATCTGGGGAACTTTTTTAAGTGAAAAACCTATCCACATATAAAACCTTTCCAAATCATTAACAAAAAAAAAATTTTTTGAACTTGAAAAGCATTGCTTTGGTGTGCACTATCAAATGGATGTAATAACCCATTACTTAAGTATATCTGGGGAACTGATTCTAAAGTGAAAACACCTTTCCCCATGCTTTTCCATAACGTTAACAAAAAGCATTACTTATGCATTACCAAGAAAGTCACAAACTCCCATTACTAACTAACAGCATATCATGGGGACCTATTTTAATGTTGAAAAATCTCTCACCATGATGTTTTCCAAAACATTAACAAATGACTTTGATTAAGCCACTTGCATTACTGCATTTATCAGCATGAATTGATAACCAGTTCACTTAAAGTATTATCTGGAGAACTTTATCTACAAGTGAAAAACCTGGTTATGGCTTTTACAACACATTTAACGAATGACTTGATTAACGCTATTGCATATGGCATTACCAAGGAAGTTTCAACGCATTGTTCACGCGATTACTATACGCATATCTGGGGAACTTTATATTACATAGTGAAAACATTTCCATGCTTTCCAAAACACTAAACGAAAGATCTCACACATTGGTAAGCATGTGGCTTATGCATCTTTATCAAGGATTTAGTATATAACCCACTCACCCCAAGGTATATCTGGGGGACTGTTCTAAAGTGAAAACCTTTTCCAAATAGCTTTCCGAAACTGTTCAACAAATGACTTGATAAGACATTGCGTAAGCATTATCAAGAAAGTTTCAACGCATTAATAACTCAGTATCTTGGAACATTTTCCCTGTGAACAAACTTTCCAATGAATGGCTTCTCCAAAACAGTTAACAAAATGGACTTTATAAACGTTGCTTATGCATTATCAAGGAGTCTACAACTCATGTAACCTTTAAGTATATAATCAGGGGGAACTGATCATCTAAAGTGAAAACCTTTCCATGCTTTCACAAAAACGTTAGACAAATTATTTGTTTAAGGGCATTTCTTTATGCATGATAATTCAAGAAGTTTAACAACTCACATTACACATATATGAGGTTTGCGCATAATCTGTGGGAACTTTTGAAGTGAAAAAAAAAACCTGTTCCATGCTTTTCCAAAACGTTAACAACAAAAGTTGACTTGTTAAGCATTGCTTTACTGCATATATCAAGGCAAGTTACAACTCAATACTTAAGGTATAATCTGGGGAACTGATTCCTAAACGGTAATGAATAACCTTTCCATGCTTTACAAATACGTTAACAAATTGAATTTGTTGTAGGCATTGCTTATGCCATTAACGAAGAAGTTACAACTCACTTACTTTAGCGCATATCTGGGGAACTTTTAAAGTGAAAACCTTTCCATGGCTTTCCAAAAAAAAAAACGTTAGCCAAATGACTTGTTAAGCAGTTGCTTTATGCCACGTTATAAAAAAGTTCGGGGGGGGGGGGGGGGGGGGGAGTTACAAACTCATACTTACTTAAGTATATCTGGGGAAACTGATCTAAAGTGAAAACCTTTTCCCATGGCTTAACAAAACGTTAACAAATGATTTTGTTTTAGGCATTAACTTATGCATTAAGAAGAATAGTAACAATCTCACTACTTGCCATAATCTGGGGAAACTTTTAAAAGTGAAACACCCTTTCCAATGCTTTCCAAAAAACGTTAACACAAATGACTTGTTTAAGCATTGCTTATAGCATTAATCAAGGAGTTACAAACTCATATACTTAAGTATAATCCTCAGATCTGGGGAAACTGATCTAAAAGTGAAAAACCTTTCCACTTTCCATGCTTTAAAACAATTCGCGTTAAACAAATTGATTTGGTAAGGCAGGTTGCTTATTAGGCATTAACAAGAAGTTGCGCACAATCACTAGCTGTCTTGCCGCAAGTATTTTGCGAGGAACTTAATTAAAAGTTGAAAACCTTTTCCATGGCTTTTCCAAAACGTTAACCAAACGACTTGATAAGGCATTGCTTTATGGATGAAATAAAACACATACATAAACGACTAACTTCGTTGATTCCACTTCAAGTGGTTTTTAACTAATTGTTAAAATAAGGCTTATTTAAGGGCTTAACTTTGCTTAGGCGAACCGTTTATAAGTCAGCACACAGCTAAACCATTTACTAATGGTAGTAGGATAATAGTTTAGGAAAATGAGAAAATAATGCTTACATAATGATTAACTCGTGATTCCACTAAGGGTTAAATAAATGGTAAAAATAAGGCTTAACTAACCCTTAAGTAATGCCTAAAAAGGGGGTTACTTATAAATAAAGTGTTTACCCCAAATTTTTTCAGGACTCCATGAACTTCTAATAGACTGGTTGGTGAACTTTAAAAAAACATGCATCCCCCAAACTCGTTGCCTGGTACAATCAGGGATGTCAAACTCAGGCCCAGGGGCACTGAATTTTGGCCCGCAGAGCCATTATATTTTTCATTTATTAACAAATTAGGTATTATTAAAAAAATATGCTGGGTTCTTGAAGGCAAAAATTGTTGGTGCATCCCATCACAGGAACGATGCTGAGTGGGTCCAGAATGGGTGGCACATACTAGCACATAGAAATTAAACCCCGATAGTAAAAGTATGCAGCGTATAATATGATGGGAAGTGTGTTAGCGCTGAGCGTTTGCCTGCCCACGCGATCTCTTAAGATTCTACTGTATGCATAATAGTAGATGGTAATTTTAAAAACATTGCAATTCGGTCCCGCAACTTCATCCCAGATTTTGATATTTTTGGCCCTCGGTCAATTTGAGTTCTTGAAGCTCAACCCATACTCGCTGTATATCCTTCTTACGATCCATAACGCAGACCAATAGCCCTCATAACATTTTGAGTTGCCTGACTGATTGACAATCGTAACATAGACCAGTAAGCCATTCATTTGAGTTGGCCTGACTTGACACTAGACTGTGAACTGTTTCTGTGTTAAAGGAGGCCTGAATTGGACTACGGAGAAAACTCCGTACCGCGTCATCTATAGGCCCTAATTAGATTATAATCTCATCAAAACACATCTAATAGAACAAGAGATTTTTGGCTCTCCATCTCAACCAAAGAGGATTGAGGACCAAAGAGGGGGCTTTACTCACGTCCATAAACAGCGTAGTAGGAAATGAGTGGCGAGGGGAGTACGGAAATCGACCCAGTATTCACTGTGGAACAGGTCGCATAGACAGCTTTTGAATGTCTGTCAGCTGTTCCTTAATTTTTTTCACCCCCCCAGCAATATACTGCTGACCAACAGCATGCTGCCCGTTACTTGGCCGCACAAATTAAACGGAGTCAAACGAAAAATGGGCATCCATCGTGGATGGATTATGACCAATGACAAAAAAGCGCAAGGGAAGTTAATTTTATCCATCCACACGTCGTGTCCCTCAGCGCAACGCCCCCCCGTACTCAACCACGTGGCCAATGCATTCCGCGCCGATGGAGATTGTTCTTTTCATCTTGAGTTTCGCTTTGATCTCAACAATCAGCGCCAACATCCCTGGACATTCTCTTCATCTTTCTGCTGTGGTCTCTCTCCTCTCTTCTCAAAAAAAAAGAAAAAAATCACCGTCTTGCTACCGCTCTCCTCCTGCTCTTTCTCCCTTCTCTCTGGCACACCATTACACCACTAAGTCAAGCACACGCCACTCTCACCATGCATAAACCCGCTCCCCTGCCTCAACTCCCACCCCACTTGTCTCCCCTCTAGTCTCTCCCCAATCACATCCCTCTCTGCCGATTTCATACACTCTCTCGCATACACCTTTTGGTGCAGGTTGAAATACCTTAACAAACAAAAATCAGTCCCCAAATATTGCAGTGTTTTTTGTGCCAGCTTATTATGAGCAGATATATTATTTCCTGAACGAAAAACAGGGCAAAACCGAGACCAGGAGAATAGATGTTTGTCCCCATTTTACACCTGGGAGGGAGAAATATTTGAAGCGATTGAGTATGAGGCCCAGGGAGAATGGCTGTATTATAGGCTATTTCTGAAATCTTTCCTTTTGGTGAGGTTACTCCTTCCGGAATAGTTCCGGATAAAGCCAAGGCAAAGTGCCCTTCTCACGTTCATCATGGTTATGCGCGTAACGCACAAAAAAAAAAAAAAAAAAAACAACAAGAACCGGTGCGAGGGACTATTGTGCCACACACTCCAAACCCTGGGGCCATGGTGGTGCATTAGAACTACAATTAATGGCACAGAGGGAGAGTGCTTTACACTAGTGCGACCCCCCCCCCCCCTGGGCGGACTAATACCTAATGTCAGTATAATGTTTGTCTTCCTGATTGTTGATGCTGGCCATGGAAAAATTGTTTTTTTACATGGTTTAATGTGTTATAATGTTGTTTAAATCAGTCCTGACCAATCGTTCTAGGATTTTCCTGTGGTAGTAGAAACTGAGTCATCAGGCAGGAAATAAACAAGGCTCTTAATTAACACCCACAAACCAGCCAAATGCTTGTGCAAGGCCTAAGTAGAAAATAACAGCGTATACTACCTGGGCCACAACTAAGGGAAAAGCTTTGGGACTTCATTGGTGAGTGTGTATACTAGGCTTAGTGAGGATGAAACATCTCAATTAGCTTTTTTGTGTTGGCCTGGTGATTGAACCTAAGTGAATTTAGAGAGCCCTGAGAAATAAACAATGTGCAGAACAACAGTAACAGTACATTAGTAGTCTCATTTCTTCTTACAATACCTCATCTGCGATTGAAATGTCCCTTCCGAACATCTTACCGCACCACAACAAATCCAAAAAAAAAAAAACAAAAAAAAAAAAACACAGCGTTTCTACGAACATACAAGTGCCTATTAGTGAAGAAGTATAGTAAGGTTTTTTGGTGCCTTGCCTTCAGTAATTAACACCTATGGCCCATCTGGCTGCGGTGTCCACCAAACTACCACTCTGTTTCTTCCTCACAACAGCAAAGCCCGTATCTGAGGTCCCACTGCTCATGAAAATCAGTACCATTTTCTGAACAAATGCGCCAATCAGGATCAGAGGGGGGATTCTTCATGGACACCTGTCACAGGTCGAGTTCAATGTTCATTGCCTGAAGTAGGCACATCTGAAAAGATGGACAGACGGATTGCTCAAAAAATTCCAATCACATGCAATGAATATTCTATTAGGAGCCTCATGTCGAAAATGGGGGACAAGTTGGGAAGGATACCCAGATGGTATCGCGAACAGAAACAGCAAAAACATCAACCAGCTGGGGAGAGGTCAGAGGCTATTGCTCCCCCCCCAAGTGACACTCCAGCCTTTGGATGAAGATGCAGAGGCAGAACACACACATTCATCAAAGGGCGGGTTTTAACCTGCAACCCTCTTTCCAAAAAGACCACCTCCCTAACCATTAATAGAGGCTGACAGTTGAAGTAATGCAATACAATATTATGTGTTTTGTAAACCGCAATACTAACAGATGTGCGGTGAAATGACGCAACTGGCCTTCCCCACAGACTCACTCTCTCTGGCCGAAATAACAACACAGCTGTCTCTTCCCGTGGAGTCCGAGTATAAGGGGGAGAAAATAGGCATGTTCTGCCGTGGTTGATGTTGGAATGTCCTCGGTCCACGGGTGTTTGCGTGTCGTCTCCAGCTGTGTGATAGCATGATGTTGAATTCCAGGTGCAGAATTGTGTCGCTGCTTCTCCGCGAGCGCCTCCTCATATGGACAGAGATAACCCGGAACTGTGCCCGTGTTTGAGTCCTCCTCCCCAAGAAACAAATCTTGTAGCTTGTACTGCCCGTCACTCTGCACATCAGCTTATAGATCTGTACTCAGAGCTGACAAAAGCTGACAGCTTTGGCTTGGCCCCGGACAAAGATCAGTGAAAAGTGGCCCCCCCCAAACCCTATAATACTTGCAATGGTACCATACTCTAGGTCCCTATCTGTCCCCAGGCCCCTTTTATTTAATAAAAACTAATTTCCCTGAATTGGTTAGTAACTGTATTCCATTTGCATGTTGTAAATAATCATGTCTTCCACTTTTCCTGTGACTCCACATTAAAAATTCAGCCATATGAAAGGGGACCAAAAAGACTTTCGGGCAACCTATGGAAATGTATTGGTTGTGGAGTCAGGATTATATCCAAAAGTGGGGTCCCCAAGCAAAAAAAAAATCAGAACCACGTGCAGAGACATGATAGACAAACCAATGATGAAATATCCTATACAATTACTCACACTCTGAGCATATTTTTTTTGTATCATAAGTCATATCTGCAAATGCACAATTGGATTTGGGAGAGGTCCTGGGTGGTCCCATCAATAACCGGCTTATAGGTGGTAAAAGGTCAACGGTTTTTGCCGTGAGGGTCACACCCCTCGCTCAATACCGGGCCAGGTCGGAGGAACACAGTAAAAGCCAAAACAAACAGAGCAGCAGGGGCCCTACAACACCTCACCACACCACGCCACTTGTTTTTTTTTTCTGCCAGGCCGAAAAAACATTTAAAAAACAAAGAGGCCACAACAATGACACTGTATTTACCCCCATGCAAGTCGCTACAAATTGTTGCAAACCGAATCAAAGAAATGAAGAGACATGACTATTGCAATCAGAAGTTGTACGTTGAAATTTCCAACAGGCCGCATCGGCAAAATGTTGCGGTTGCTTCATTGCCAACACCGTGAATGCCTAGGATTTTGTGCTGTGTACCCTAAAAGCAACAAACATGGTGCACCTAAAGAACACAAATGTGTTCAAATGGTGATAAATTCACATTGTAGATAAATGCAAAACATGCCTATTTTGTAAAATACAACTTTGTTATTTTGTCCATCGTGCATTTGTAATGGCAGCCTTTGAGAACATCAGTTGGCAGCCCACTGGCTGCATGGGCTGTGATAAGATGAGGTGTGTGGACATGCCCGCCGGCATGAACTGTGATATGGGACTAGTCGTGTGACCCCAGTAGGCGGTGCATCACCCTGGTGTTCCACACAGTGTGTTTTGGGGATTCATTATTTACCCCATGACTTACTTTCTCCACTGGCACACGCACTTTGTCACATGACCGAGTGGGGGGCATTGCAATACTAAAAAAAGAGGACAACTGTCACCATCCTTTGACCTGTTGAGGAAACCCTGTGACAAAAGACAGAACAAGAGTGAGAAGCTTCCGGTGAACAAAGAAATTAACCCTTACTGTCACCAAATTGTAATACTATGTCTTAATTATTTTATTTAAAGGTTTTCTTGGTACTGTCATGGCTTGTTGTTTATGATTAGTTGAGTATTTTCAGCAAATAGTGAATAGTCCTGCCAGAGACCCCATATGCAGTAAGAGGCTATGATAGATGATGAAGATATTCTTTTAATCAATCAATGGATATGCATATCTCATGAGATCCCTATGAAATAGTCTGAGTCTTTTGATTTTTTTTTGGTCTTGGATATTGCTGATTGCTGGTATCATTACAATCTGAATGTGACTGTTTCAGAATCAACTTCATGGCAAAGTAAACCTACATTTATAAAGAGCTGGACTCAAAGGTGTATAAAGTAGAAGTAGAGGTACTCTTACAGATGTAATTACAATATGACCTACGTACAATACCCGGGCCTATTCAATTGGCAGCCCGGGGGCCACATGCGCCCAACATGGCCCACATGTGGCCCCGCTGTAGCATTATACAATGCAGTTTTGAATTGTATACATTACTTTTTGGTGATCTCTTGCTTGTCTCTATACTCAAATTCAATGTTGTTAAGTTTTAAGGTTGGAACAACATGTTTCTAAAGTGATTTGAAAATAAAAGTATGTTTACCATGTGTTTAGTGATGACTGAATATGTGCAGCCCAACATAAGTTCTTGGCTTCGAAATGTGGCCCAAATGAATTTTAAACCCATGCCTGTTTATACACAGTTATTCCACAGTCCCAAATGAGGTTACATAGACTGTTCAACTTTTATTTGTAAACCTCGCTCGGGCAGATGTTAGACTCTAACATTCATCCCACCACCTCTCTCTTCCTCTCAACAGGCTTCTCCCTTTTTTCCCTTTGCTGTCTGCGATGGCATGAAGGCCCATCTAATCCAACTCCCCCGTGCTCTACATCCAATCGCCTCTTACCCTCACCAACGCCACCATCCCTCCGCAGCAGACCGTGTTCGAGAGATGCGGACCATCCCGGGCCCGGGTTCATCTTCTAACCTCTGCCTGCATTTCATCAACCTGGTCCTGGGGCTCCCGGGCCAACGTCATGGTCCTCTGGCTGACCCCAAAGGAGAAAAGACCGTCCACCTCCGACATCTTCATCCTGCACCTGGCCATGCTCGACATTCTTCTGCCTCATGCCTCCGCTGGAGCTGGTCAACCTAATGTACGGGGCACCGGAAGGTCTGGGCCACGTTGACTTCTTCTACGGCGTGAGGACTGCTCGCTGCTGTTCCTTCCTGCACCCTGCATGGACCGGTACATGGCCGTGCGCCACCCCCATCGCCTTCTCCAGCTCAAGGACCGCTGGCAAAACCCGGGCCCCGCGGCGACGGCTGTGGGCGCTCACGCTGGCCTATGCCGCCAACGCGCTGCCCGACGTGGTGCCAACTTCGAGAAGTTTCTTCGTGGCCATGATCCTGGGCGGCATTCGCCTTCAGGCCCCTTCTGCAACGTGTTCCATCCTGTGGCGCTGAGCCGTCGGGCCCCGGGCCGCGACGACAATGCACCCGGTTGAAGAAGAGGGCCTTCAAGTGGTGCTCATCATCCTCGACCATCTCGTCTTAAACTACCTCCCCCCCCGTGGGCTCTTCCCCTTCAACCCGTACTTCGACGCCGGCGTCTTCGGCTGCTACATCCCTATTTTGTGTTTCGCCTCATGGACCAAGCAGCATCCAGCCCTTGCTCTACCTCTCTAAGGAGAAGCTAAACGGTGGTCTCTGCAGAGCAAGGGGCTCCTGCTGCGTGGAGATCTGCCCAGGATGTCAACACTTAAAAGAACTTGAGGACCGTACAGCAAAAACCAATAACCACGCCTCAGGTCTATTTGTTTTTTTTGTTTTTGTCGGACTTTTTCGGTTTGTTAAAAAAGAATGTACCTGTCATTGTGATATACTTCCTATGTGTAAGAAGTGTAAGGATTGAAAGGGTGGTAATTTGGGTTTTGCTTCATTTGTTGGTGGCTGTAAAGAACATTTCACAAGTTAATTTTCATCCAAAGGCGGTACACTAATATATGTCTCAGTTGGTTTAGCTTAGTTTACTCCCGATTATTCTCATGGGTTTACAATACTTGTTTCAGTAGACCTATATTTTATTTCAGAAATTTGATATAGATTTTATATTTACAATTTCTAGTATGGGACATACAATGTCTCACCTCAAAAGAAAACATTTAACAGGATGGATATCGGTATCGGTGTTTTCGGTGTTCGTATGGGTTCAGATATCACTATTTCAGGAATCGATCGGATCGGATTTTCCCCCCAAAAATAGGAATTTTCCTGATACGACATTGAGTCGGTGCAATTTAAATTTTAAATCAACCCTTTGCATATTGTTTTCGGATGGGATTTTCTTTTTTTACTTTTTGCTTTAATTGGTTTCCTTTCTTCTGACTCCCTTTCTGACGAATAGTCTGCTTGGGGCCTACTCGAGTTGAAACCCATGCATTATGGGGATTTTGGTATTGGTCGGAGTAGTTCGGTATCGGCGATACCCAAATTTGTATCGGGTCGGATCGGAATGAAAAAATGTGTATCGGTGCATCCCAATTTAAACAAATCTAAAATTGGTTTAATGGGTCCGCATCAGTTGTTATTATATCTCTGCCACAACATCTTGATGGGCTTTTGTAAACTTTTGAAATAATCACTCTATGTGGCAGAGAGGTTTAGATTGCTTTTGATTAGACCACTTTGGGACATTGGGGGATTCCTTATTTCCTCTGAGCCTGTGGCAACTCTAGCCCAATAAGGAGGCATGTGGGCAAACCTTTAATTATAATAACGTATAATTAGGTGTTTACAACTCGTTGGGGTTAATTTCCCCCCAAGTTAATACTAACCACCTTCTGGAATATGCCTTTCCCTCTACACTGGCGGAATTCCTAAAGGTTCTGTGATCTGCTACATACACACCCTGCTTAGGCTGATAAAAGGGTTTCAACAATTGCCCATCAAAAAATACATTCCACCTATAAAAAAGTTTCAATTAAAGTAACACCTGTATAGGCTACTCCAATTCTTCCTGACTTCAGGGCTTTTAGAGGTGGGTCCAGAGCTTACACTGTGCCTTTTTAAAAGTTTGATACAGTTTTTATATTGGCGATTGACAAATGTCATCAGTTTGATAGGAAGATATGTCATTGATGGACCATTTATTATTCAAAATAAATATTTCAATCTTTTAAAAATTTCACAACAGTATACTTTTGGGTCTTCTCTTTTTGTCGTGTAATGTTGCTTTAACATGTACCCTAACGGGAATCCTGATTGGGAAAAGTTACAGAAACGATTAAAAAGCTTTATCTCCCTGCTATGCTTGGCTGACTATTTGGGATAAAAAAAAGATGACACAGTTTGACCCTTTCCACATTATTAGGAAAGATAGTATAGTATTAGTACTACCATAGACTGTAAGTGTTGTATTTATGACCATGACCCTATAAAATGTCCTGCATCGTCATATAATGATCATAAAATCTCACAAATGTGACCGTGGGTTACTGTGGAACATTGTGCAACTGCGCAAAAAGTTCCATGGACCATGTTTTCCACGCATAAGTTAAAGGGGGGAAAACTAAAGGTTGGCCACAGATTTGATAAACCCGCAAAACTTGTAATTGCTCACGTGGTTTTAGATTATTTGTTATTTTTGTACGTTGACTGCGCAGGCAAAAATGCCCATCACAGAGACAAAGGACTCCGTTAGAAATGTAAGCGTTTTCCGCTTTCACAATTTTTCCCCCCTACTTCTATTATTACTACAATCAGAAGCCGTGATTCCACTGCATCTGCTGGGCGTTTGAGCACAGAACAGTGCGCCCATTTCAATGGATATTGTGGATTCAAGGAGGTTTCACCGGTGGGGACGCAAAAAAAGAGATTATTTGTTTAATGACGCGCCATCCATTGTGGCCTCCATTTCCATCGCGCGCGTAGCCTGGGGGGAGATAACCGCCACCTCTCGGGCCCATCATGCATTAAATTACACGGTAATCGGCGTTTTAAATGACCACCGCCCGTTGTCTGGCAGGGATTGCTGTCTGTGTTCACAGGTCCAAGCACTACATAATTTAGCCTATATGAAGTTCAGTGTTTTTTCAGTGTGAAGTTCCCCACTTTGTGTGTTTAAAACACTGCATTCATTGCACTTACACTGGGTGTAATTTTTTGTAGATTCATTGATGACGATAATTTAATCATGAAAATTCTTTGAAAGGAATGCACTACGACTTGAAATGACATATTAGGCCTTGGAAAAAATAGGTACAACCTTGCAGTTTTTTACTACATCCATCATCTTTTGGACTCACCCCAAGGCAAGGAGCATACACAAAAAATACTGCATTGTGGCTACTCCCACGGTGGAGAAAAGTATTAAGACATTTTTAAACAACACATCTTGTCACAATTGTTTTTCTTTGCCCCTCCTTTTGGTCCACACATTCTGTGTTTTGAAAGGGCTTTTGCAAATAATGTGACTTGACTGATTCCCTAGTGTTGTCAATACTCTACCTGGATTTACTATAAATTTACTCTGAAGCATTGACACCTCCAATTTGGGTTTTCCCGCCCTATTGGGCTGCTTAGTGGCCTAAAAAAACGGTTTAAAAAGGGAATTTGGGCAGGTTTTTTTCTTGCAAATTGTAGCCATAGAAATCAATACAATTTTGTTCCAATTTGGGCGGGATTTTAGTGCTTTCCCGACTGGTTTTGAGCATTTTGGGCTGGAAATCATCAATCTCATCTGGCAATCCTCCTGCCTCCCCTCCCCCAGTAGTGTCACGCCTGAGGAGGTCACCTGAAAAGCCAGCAGCAGCAGGCCGACCCCGACCGACCCCACAGAAGAAAACACTAGCCTTCTGGAGGCCTAGTGGGTATCTGCCACGACATCAAGGAAGCCCTTGGAGAGGGAGCCTACACGTGAGAGCCCCCCAGAGGGACAACAATAATAAAAACTAAACTTATTAATGGAAAATCTAGGGAATTTTAAAGGTGGGTTTGGGAGTTTACCAACATTCTTAAATAATTTGATTTGAACATCACGGGGGGATTCCCAAAGAATACTATGGGTGTCTTTGGGAGTTTCCCCCCCGTGTGCATAACCCCCCTCCTTTAATGTACAAAAAAAAAATTGCACATTCTTAATGTTCATGCAAGGGAACTTGTGACAGACCCCTACTTTATACTGTTGGCTCAAAAATGTCAATTTCCCAAATGTTCCAAATGGATGTAGGCTACTGTAAGTCATTTTCCAATGAAACACTTTTTATAATGTCCTGTCCCTCTCTCCTTGCGTTCATGCAAGGGAACTATGACAGCCCATAATCCCATTAAGCCGTCCCTGAGAGAACTACCGGCCCCGCACCAGGTCCCTCAGCTCTCCCAGATGCACACGTCGGTTCAAACCAAGAACCCTGGCATGCAACGCTACAATCAAAGGTAACACATGGGGCAACACACGCACGCACTAATTGCACGCACGTGCACACACACCACACCCTGTACGTACAACAACCACACCACAACTTCCAAGGCCTGCACAACACGCCACGCTGTACAACCAAGCTGAGACTACACTTGCGAGGTACCAGAAATCAAAAAAAACCCTCATCTATCGTCATTACGCACATGGGCGATACCCTCATGAGGAGCATGACGGGAATCTCTGCGGGAAACTGGAAACAGGATACCATCCCATGCACTACGTCATCCCCCTTGCCCTCATTGTGTACATGTGACAGTTGTTGTGGGATCTAGGCATTGCCTTGGTTACATGGTACATTTAATTCCGCATTAACTCAATTTAGTAAACTAATTCCGCGTTGAATACACTCAACCAACATGTAAACATTTTGCAATTCGCAATTAATGAAAGAGCACTTGTAAACTGACACAACAACGTTAACGCTGATGTTATTTATCCGACTTCCCAATTCGTTTATTGGGAGTAGTGAAAGTTCCCCCACTTCGCTAGTCGGAGCTTCCATTTCGACTGCCGTTTCCAGGCATTTTTTGTAGTAGGGGGTTGGTAAGTGCGATCTCTTCCATTTGGATTAGATCTGGAAGCACCATAGATCAGAGGGTTCAGGCTGAAATTCCACCCCTCCACTCCCTACCCAGTACATGGCGAAGGCCCTTTTACAAGGCACCTACCCAACTGCTCTCCAGGGACTGTAACCAACCCTGTAAATACCTGTGTGTCCGCTTAGGATAAAAGCGTCAACTCAGTGTAATATGATGTTATCTTTTTTTTTCCTGTGTTGTCTTGTTTTTTTTCCTCTCTCCTCTCCTCTCCTTGTCTTTTTTATTCCTCCATCTTCTCCTCTTCTCTCCCCCCTCTCTTCTTTTGTGTTGTTATTCCTCTCCTCCCCTCTGTCCTCCCCCCTCCTCTTCCTCCCTTCTCCTCTCCTCTCCACTCCCCTTTTTCTCTGCCTGTCCTGTCCTCTACTCTCCTTTTCTCTCCCCTCCTCTCCTGTGTTGTCTTTTTATTCCTCCCCTCCTCTTCTCTCCACTCCCCCCCCTCCCTACCCCCTTTCCTTTCCTCTCCTCTCCTCTGCTCAACAGGGGGCGTGGGGGCTGAGCTGTGCCTGTGCACCCTGATGACCTACAAGCATTGAGAGTTGCTGCACTCGTGGGCGTGCTGCTGAGCCCGCTACCCGGACCCCTTTCGTTTTCCCGCCTTCCCCAGACCTGCGGCACCTACGCTGGACCTGGGCGCCACCACGACACCTGGCCCATCCTCACCTGCACCTCTCAAAAGAACAGGGGCTGGAGGTTTGGCAACTGGTGGAGGAGATGGAAGAGGAGGAGGAGGAGGAGGAGGAGGAGGAGGGCAATGGTATTGTACCCCCACCACCACCCCGACCACCACCACCTTGAACCTTGAATAACCTTGAATAACCCTTACTTGCCAGGGGCCCTCACAGGCTAGATATGGCTGCAGCCTAGGGACCCCCATCTGCCAGGGGGGGCCCACAGGCTATATATGGCTGCAGCTTAGGGCCCCTCACTTGCTGGGGCCCCCCACAGGCTATATATGGCTGCAGCCTAGGGCCCCTCACTTGCTGGGGTCCCCACAGGCTAAATATGACCTGGGAGCCTAGGGGCCCCCCACAGGGAGATATGGCTGCGGCCTAGGGCCCCCACTTGCCAGGGCCCTCACACGTAGATATGGCTGCAGCCTAGAGGGACAGCGTGAGGGGGGCCCACACAGGCTACCTGAAGGGGGCTACCTGACAGATATTTGGGTGCTGCCCTGGGCCCCACTTGCCAGGGGCCCCCCACAGGTTAGATATGGCTGCAGCCTAGGGCCCCCCACTTTTCCCGGGGCCCCCTCACGCTAGATAATGGCGCAGCCTAGGGGCCCCACCTTCCAGGGGCCCCCACAGGCTAGAGTGGGTGCAGCCTAGGGGCCCCTTTCTTGCTGGGCCCCCACAGGCTAGATATGACTGTAGCCTAGACACCCCCCCCCCCCCAGGCTAAATTGCTGCAGCTGAGGGCTCCCACCGCCAGGGCCCCCCACAGGGTAAATATTGCTGCAGCCTAGGGGTCCTAATTTGCCAGGGCCCCTACAGGCTAAATGGCTGGGCCCGGGGGCCCCCCGGGGGAAAAAGGGGAAAGGGTGCAGCCCCCCCCCCCCAGGGCCCCCCCCCCCCC
>NW_026946193.1:0-18030 GCF_034702125.1 Engraulis encrasicolus | reverse complement strand
AGGGAGCATTTATTTCCCAAATCTTAAAAGAATTTAATGTTTTTTCTTTTGGCAATTGGGATGGTGAATGAAAAAACAGTCCTCAAAAGTTGTTTGTGGCGAGGCTGACAGCTGGGATACCGTGATGACTTTATCAGTTGTTCTCCACGGAGGAGGGGCCAGGAGGGAGGGACGAGGAGACAAGCACATAAGTGGAGGAGGCCAATACACATATTGGGATGCACCTCATGGCCAATTTCCTCTCAAATCCAGGCCTCAGAGGCTAGGCTAATTACTGGACTAGACTGGTAGTGGTGGTGGAGTATAACCAAGGGAATGGAACAACACACACAGGACAACCCAACAACTAAAGTGTTGAGGGTTACAGCACATGAAAAAATGTTCAATAAGTAAGATAGTTTAAAAAAGAAAAAAAAGAAACGCCAGCTTCCTTCATACTCGGGTACACAGGTAGAATCTGAGTAACCAGTAGACTTGTGTTACCTGTCTCACGATCAGCTATATCTCTGTGCTGGTTGGATCAATTATTTAGTTCTGTGGGTTCTTGTTGGGTTTTTAGTGTTTTGATTTTCCAAGAAAACAACCCACAATCTATCTCTAATCTTATTTAGGCATCAATGGACTAACTAGCGTAACAGTCCATTAGTTATATTGTATGTGCTGTGGGTTCCGTTTGCCCAAAACTGTGTGTCTTATTCCATTTTTTGTTATTTTTTTTTTGTTTTCTTTTTTTATGTTGGGGGGATATGTTACAAACAAAATTCCTATCAACTTTGTTGAACTATGGCAAATAAAACTCTTGAAACTGTTTGAAACTTGTGAATGTGCAATTGCAGTATTGAGTGTTCGCAAGAAGATGCCAACATCGGACACCCTATTCTTGTTTCAGAGGTAGCCCAAATTACAATAGTGAGTAGTTGTGGTCAGAGGACAACCCCCAGTAGAGGTGTGATCCATGACACGATGCTCATATTTGATGCAATCACATGGCTGGTGACATACATGTGATTATTCCAATCACAAACAGGCAATAACACATGATGCCTTCCTTTTGCTTGTTTAAAATTATGCTTACCGGTATTTGTTTGAGGAGGGATTATGTGTGACCACTTTCTGACATACGTCTTTGAAGTTAATTACCCAGGCTATAATAAACCTAATTGCCTGTATAGTTATTAACCCTATTTCTGTCAGCACAGGTCTTGGTAATAATGCAAGCCTTGGGCTAGGCCCTGAGGTGAAATATCAAAATGACCATCCTGCATATGGGAAAGTGATAGTCTCATGTCTATGACCATAATCTTCATCATCCAGAACAATGCAACCGTTTTCTTCACATTGCCTTCTAAACCTACAAACCACTTACAGCGCTTTTAATGATCACGTTACCGTCCCACCATCTGTAGAGGGCCACTGTCATCGTATAGGATTCTTTCGTTCTACAGTGCAATCAGCAGACCTCACAACTTGCGCAGCAGATCTTTCGCCCTGGCCACTTCCTCATCCATGGTCTTCCGTTTGAACTCTTGGAGGTTTTCAAAGTATTCCTCGGACATCTCGTTCATTTCGTTGTTAAATAAGGAATCTAAGCACAATCTTACGGGGCCACACACGTCAATGGCTGTTGCCTAAAGTATTTTCTCGAGCATGTCGGACAGGGGGTATCCAAATCTTTCGCCTGTTCTCTGGGTTCGCTGTCCGGTTGAAAAAAATATTAGGTCCCATATGTTTGGCCCTCTTCAAAGCTCTGTCAGGTCAGGGAAAATACGGAGCCAAATACCGTCACCAACACATGTCAAACTGGCGATGGATATTTTTATGAGATCATTGACAGAAAACAATCCAGCCCAACTTGTTTGTGCCATCTGCTAGTTCCTTCTTTGCGTTTCTGTTCTCGGAAGTGTTCTGTTGTGAAAAGTGACAAGCGAATTTAGATTCGATCACGTTCCACTGGACGATGAATTCTATATTTAAATATCTCGTTTTCATCAAACACAATTAGTTTTGATAGGCAGACCAGCCTTCCAGGACTGTCCAGTCGATCAAAAATCTACACTAGTCATTTCAGGTAAAACATATACAACTCCAAAAAAAATTAGTCGCTAGCCTTCTGTGTTTACACACGTTCCCGCCATTGCATGACGTTAGTTATCCTTTTACCTTCAACTTTGGACCTTTTGATCACATGGTTGGGAAATTCCATTATCAGTTTTTCTGATTTTTTTAGGATGAAAAACTCCTCGTTTTAAAACCGTATTATATAAAGCTTGTAATACATATACAGTTACAATGTTATTACAGCTTGCCAAATTGCAGTCTCCATTGTTAAACTATCTTTTCATGTGCGTTTCCATAACACAACACTAGTGGGGGTGAAATATGAGCAGCTGACTTGCGCTGGGGGGGGGGGTTGCCTTCTATTATTTTGTCACAAGTTAACATTTTGCTTCTCCTGTTTTGGTCCATGTGGTCAAAACCCAAACCTCTTTACCAGACAAAACAGGCGCACATGAATCCCTCCTAATCTTTACCATTTCCGCGGACTGAAAAGCCTTTATAAACCTGTAAGTGAAGTGAAACCAGCATGGGAATCTGCTTTGCAGTAAAGTAGATAGACAGTCTGGCATGATACACAGCTGTAGCCTAGCCTACTTAAATTGTAAACATAGCTGATGTTTCCATGTTCTTTACTGTAGGCTACCATTATGTAGGGCCAACAGAATGACACAGTAAAGAACACAGTGGTGGTACCTACAATCTATGAGTGTACAGCTTAAGTGTTCTTATCTTTTATTTGCCTTATTTGCAGCCAGTGTACAGGCTTTAGGCCCTTCCCTTCTCAACATGGATGTGTATGGAGGAGAGCTGGATGTCATCTCAGAGGAGATGACAGTGAGTGATGATGAAGAGCATGTTGTTGAGGATCACTCCACTGCATTCATGGGCCTACAAGTACATGGAGGAATCTGCCAAACACGACTGCAAGCAGGGCCACAGGCCACACGCCGCTCAGGTCTCATCCTTCCAGAGGTTTTCTGTGGATACAAATGAATCTCTACATTTTGAAACCTGCATCATGCACCAGTAAGGAGATGGGATCGGGCTTCCACTGGGCAAGCGATGATGTGTTTCTGACAGACGATGGTCAAGACGAAATCAAAAAGAATTGATGGAGGGGCGCACGGCTCAAACTGACAGTCGACCCTCCTGATGCCTACTGCAACGGGTCTGTCAGACCCCTACACACATGCATTCAAAACGCCTTATCAGGGCTCCACAAGAACCATGTCAGTGGTTATCTTACTGATAAAAAGGCTGCGCAGGTAAAAATCAAGGTAAACTTGTAGGCACCTCTCTCAACAACATTCCCATATTGGTGTAGACTTTTGTCATGATGAAATCATAAACACATCTACCCTCTACAGAATGGGACATCAAACAACCAACAAAACAAGAGGCAAGTTGGAGGAAAGGATTACACAGATGGAGAATTTTGTGGGCAACCTTGAAGAGATATTCATCACGGTGGAGGTAATATAGCTCATTCTATGTTCGTAGCCTATAGTTTCATGGGAAAAGGTGGCATTGCATGGGCAAAAGTGTCAGATAATCGACAATTGCAAAAAAAAACCTATATTTTATCCCATAAATGATTGATGTAATCAAAGAGAGGGCCTGGGTCTTAAAAGGTGTCTTTTGTTGTGTAGTGGTGGTGTGTCGACTTTGGATATACTACAGTAATTCAAAATCAAAAGATCTGAAGCTCACACTCAGTGAAAGCTATAAAGAGATGCCCATATGGGTCATTTCACGTGAAATCAGACACTTTAGGACCCGACCGACCAGGATTTCAATCATACTTGGTGTGCCTTTTTAGTAGCAAGGTAGCACCCCAGAACTGCATTGGTTTGAATCTGACACTAATATTAAGGGAGAAACAGACTAGGAAAGGTTCACATGTGAGGGTAGGACACTATACATCCAGCCTTGAATATATCAGTCAGTGTTAGTCACCAAAAGATGCCTGTGGTGTTGTTTGAAAGCTCCTTTCTGGCGCTCTACATATTACACAATCAGCTTGGAATACAACAACTCTCAGAATAGAATATGAATTATGATACAAATTGAAAATTATTAAAATTGGAATCAATCTAAAAAAGCTCTATATTTCAAAATGGCCAGTTCCTTGGTCCAAACGTTAGCCTGGCAATGGTCATTAGCTACATTCTCAAATGCTGGTGTTTGGTTCTTTATTCATTTCAGAGTAGAAATTTGACTCACAAATATGGCATCATACAGACCACTGTACTAATACTATGGTAATCCATAGTAGCATCACATGACCAAACAAAAAACAAACGAAACTGTTCAGTGTCAATGCGTCCCAGGTTTCAGAAACTAAGGCATGATGTCCATTTATCAAACTACCAACTGATGCATCTGTGAATGTTTGAAACATTCCTTATCTGTTTTCGACCTGTGCCATCCTCCTTTACCTACTTTAAAGAGATAATCAATGGCTACATTCTCATTTTGTTACTCTACCAGTGCATTTGAGAGCAGCAGCTGGGTCTTTTGTAGAATAATGTATAAGTACGTTCCTTTGCCGTTACAGGTTCCACTACCAGAAGACATCCTGATGATCCATGACAAGTTTTATCTGGTCTGAAGGGAAAAGTGCAAGGATGGGAGATGGTCATGAGGATGCAGGAAGTGTTTAGCTCACCCGAGAGCTTTAGAGAGAGAGAGGTTCATTGGGCCAATGTTCCTGGTTCTATTATGGCCCCCTTAGGCAGGGACCTAGGCAGACCTAAGGACTTTTCTATTCATTGTAGGAGCATTATGCACGCACCTTTAAGCAGACCGGAAACTGGTCGCGTTTGAGGTGCCCATAGAACCCACATTCTGTTGGCCTATCTCTAATCTTACAGAATCGCTGGTTTCAACCTCTCCAGGTGCTCGGAGCTACATTCACTCAGCACATGCTAGCCACCAGTTGCCCTCATTATACCAGCTTACCAACATACCCTTGATGCTTGAAAATGTAACACATTCCTTTACTGAGTCTCACTCTTCTCCACTGCTGACTTCTCTGGAAGCTGAAAATGGCCTAACATTCCACAGTGTCCATGCAATGGGCAGAAGCTGTGTAGTTTTTGAGTACCGGGAATTAGTTCTTGCAGATATTTCAAACCCTAGTCAACAGGTTCTCACGCTTCATGATTGGTAGACATCTCCTGTGTGTGTGGCACACCTGGCAAGGATGGTCTTGACCTTTATCGACCTTGACATAATTCACCAGTTGGTTTTGGCGTAACAAATTTAATTGTCAATAGGGACGTTTGCAGACTTGCTCGTGCAGCAAGCCATTTAAACTGTCCCTATCCAACGCCATCACATGGACATTTGCCATGATGATTGTGGCGGCCAAAAAAAGTTGCCACTCTGCAGGTATTGTGAAAATCTGCCTCGTGGTTGGGGCAGCAAATTTGTTATGTTTGTCAATAGAGATGCACGGGATCCCTGATTTTTAGGATCCTGCCGGATACCGGACCCTTGCGTAAGATCCTGCCGGATCCGGAACCGGATACCCGATCCCGAAAGGGTTGAAACAATAGCCTACTCACATACGTGGGTGTCCCTTTTTATCACGTTGGCTCAAACTATTTTGACTGAAAAGCTGGCTACGGACCTGGATCCTGGAACCGGATCCGGATCCTGTGAAAAACCCGATTATATGCCGGATCCGGAAACCGGATCTTGGATCCAGTGCATCTCTAGTCTTGTAACGGTTCTTATCATGTCGCAGCAACAGCCATCCGAAAAATATAATCGGATCTCCTTTGGGACGTTCTAGGCATTGATGACCGTGTCATATGAGGGGAACTGAATTAGTAGCTTCTGAAACAGATGGAACAGCAAATTGTATAAGTGAATGTTGCAGTTCTGAACTAAGATAACAAACAAAACAGATTTTTTTCCAGTTTCAACTTGATCTTTGTGTCAGTAGCATACAAATGAGCATGGATTGTGGCCTGCACTGGTTGTTCCAGTGAAACGATTGAATAGCATCTTGAATTACAAAAACTTATAGTTTTCTGCAAAATCTGCTACCACTAAAAACGTGTTCTGGTTCGCTCAAGGGAGTCAGGTCAAGGCTAATGTTCAAGAACCATCCTATTGCAACCGTTTTACCCACAACAGAGAGTGTACCATATGAAGCTGAGTACACTGTTGGAAAAAGGTCTTGGAATCTGCAAGAGAAATATTCCAGGTACTCCCAAAACCTACACAGATTCTGCCCATTGTCAATGGGAGCACAGTGGAAGTTAGGCCATTGTCAGCATTCAGAGAAGGCTGAGTTGACACGAGTGAGCTCAGTAAAAGGGAATGTGTTACATTTTCACGCATCAAAGGTATGTCGCTAGCATTGTATCTGATGGCAATGGTGGCTAGCAGGTGTTGCGTAATGTATGACGAGGCACTGATAGGTGGTGAAAACTGAACTTCCTGGCAGCTCAAATGGACCATCTCCATACCTTCACTTTTCCCTTCAGACCAGCTAGAATAGACTTGTCATTGATCATCAGGATGTGCTTCTGGTAGGGGAAACCCTGTAACTGCCAACCGGGCTACGTACTTATACATAAATCTACAAAAGGACCCACAGCTGCTGCTTCAAATGCACTGGTAGAGTACAAAATGAGAGTGTAGCACATTGATTATTCTCTTTAAAAGAGTACGGTAAAGGGATGGATGGCACAGGTACACAGAGAGGGAATGCTTCAAACCATCCAAATATCATCATCTGGTGTGTATAAATGTGACATCTGCCTTAGTTGTCTGCAACCTGGGACCATGGGGAACCACTGACCATTTTTTGTTTAGTTTTTGTTTTGTCATGTGATGCTAGCTATGGTATTGTACCATCTAGTGTTAATAGTCGTAGAAGTGTGGGGTCTCGTATGAGTGCCATATTTGTGGATGTCGAAATTCTCTGTCGTGAGGAGATGAATGGAATACACGAACCGGCAGAACACCAGCTATTTGAGGGTGTTGCTCTAGTTTGACATTGCCGCGCGGCTACGTGTGTTTGTGTGGGACACGGCACTTGCCTTTTGGGGATGTGGGGATTTTAAAATATGAGCTTTTGTAGATATTCAATGTTTTTTAATTTTGTCGAGAATGTATCATTAATTCTTCATATTTGAGAATTAGTTGTATTCAAAGCTGATTGTGTAATATGTGTAGAGCCAGGGAAAAGAGCTTTCACACACCACAGGGCATCTTTTTTGTGACCGCTATACTGGGACTGATGCTGATCTAATACGGAAGGGACTGAGAGATGTGTGCCTATCGCACCTCACATACGTGAACCGTCCTAGTGGCGTGTTTGTCTTCCCGCGGCTTTAAGTATTTTAGATGTCTAGATTCAATACCAGTGCAGGGTCGTGGGGGATGTGCTACCGTTGGGCGCTACTGAAAAAAGGGCAGCACCTAAGTGATGTGATTGAAGATCCGGGGGTGGTCGGGAGGGGGTCGGGTCCCGCAGGAAGGGTGTTGATTTTCGACGGTGTGGAAATGGAGCCATTATGTTTTGTCAGAGTCGAGTAGTGTTACAGTTCACATATGTGGTTACAGCAAAATGTGGAGAACAGAAAGACACATCTTTCGAGCTGCAACCATATCATGATCAGCCTTCAAATCAATGCACAAAAAAACTATTTATTCCATCAAGTACCACCAGGATATGCCTCAAGTAACCACCCGTGGTACGCGTACACGTTTTGGAGCACACTGGGATAGAGTGAAGAGGCCAGGACAGGACAGGACGATGGAGCAGCATGGGGAGACTTAAAAGGATGAACGTTCCTCTGAGCCAATTTCAACATGCAGTTAGTAATGTCACACTACTCCATGGATCTTGTCCCGTACCTGAGGTTGTTTTCCCCCTTCCTTCAGCCTCTTCTGAGATCTGGTCATTGTAATGCGGGGCAGGTGCATGTTTGTACATTTCAAAAAAACACTTTTGATTTATTCCGCAAGAAAGACATCCAAAGGTTTACGGTACATCAGCAGACAACTAGCAAACATGCGATAGCTTTTGGGAAAATAGTTTTTGCAGTAGGTCTATGTTGAAGATTTTTGTTAAATTAGAACAAAGCTGGACCGTCACTATGTTATAGGTAAAATTTAGCTCAGAGCTCGGAAGGGCATGAGCAGAAAAATGTTGAGTGGATCAACGGATCCTGACAATGACGGGGTATTAGCCTGGGGCAATACAACAGCTCTATTGAAATTGACTTGAAGTGGTCTTTAAGCAGAGAGAATGAGGACAGGACAGGACAGGAGGACGGGCAGACCCCCCCCCACCCCCCCCCCCCCCCCCCCAAGGAGACTAACGCACGAGAGGAAGAGGAAACAACTACAGACTGGCCTTGTTGTTCTTTTTTAAAAGACAGTGTGTATGACTCAAACCCCCCATTGGGACACAGTGGAGGCTTGATCCATCCGTTCTGTAGTACACAGGCCGTGATGTTGATAGATACACTGTCTGACCAAAACACGGGGTCACTGAAAAGAAACTATAGTGAGCCGCACCACTGTTCAATGTTTCCTTCCAGGCAAAGTTTCATGGCATCGACCGAGATCTTTTGTATGTCAGACACCTGTGTTAACTGATGTGTGCGCATTTCTCAGACTATTTTGGCGCAAAAAAAGCACACAAAAAATAAGGTTTCACATACTCTCATATGTCGTTGGAGCGCTTTACTGTGGTTATGGCACGCTTATGCTGTGTGGGCCATAGCTTTGATTATATTGAGAGTGTTGAACTGTCACCGACGACCTTTATTTTCATTCATCTCGCGATTGAGAATTTTTCACAGATAGTTCCTTGATGACGGTGAGTCTGACCGCCACCTTCAAGGTCTTCTTCGCAGCACAGTGTAGCGTGGGATTCTCGATCGAGGGGGTAGGCCTGTCGCTTATGCCGCGCGTACTCCTGGTGAGGCGAGCGGTTTGTTTGTAAATAGAACACTGGAAGTTAACTACTAAAGTACTCACACTACTATGACAGTGCATGGTCCTTAGTAATACATTACGACTTGTGTCATTGCCTTTCTGGTAACAGCTAATTTATATGCTGTGTCCTTAAGGGGTAAGGCTAGCTCTGTTGTGACCAATCCATGGGGGCGGGGTGAGAAGAGGGAGTGGTCGTGCAAGGTCGCCGCCTGCAAGACCCTATGTCAGAAGTGGGTATTAGGCCTGATGAGATGGCGCGAGCATGTGGTAGAGCAGTGGCTTGGATATTGGGGCCAGTGGCGATTGCAAAGAGAGAAGATACGAGTTAGTGAGGGGGGGTGATCAAAGATGACCTGGTCAATCACTTGTGAGACTTGAAGTCAGCTGCTGACCATATTCTTTGAGCGGGGGGGGGGGGAGAGTGGAGAGGGGGGGGGTTGGCCATTTGTTGACGTGAACCTATTTCACCTTGGGACGAACCTTATGATTGCTGATGGGTCAAATTGATTGCCCCTTATTGAACAAAGTAAACTTATATTCAGCACAACAAGGCTGTCTTTTGAAATGGTACATTTAAAGGGTCACGGTGATGGCGCGGTGGTAAGTATTCATAAAACACGTTAACATTAAAGTCTGGCAGCATGACTTTTGGAAATAAACACCTAAAAATTCACACACGTGACCTTTAAGGAACTGAGTAACCAGGGCACCAGGTGTTGGTCAAGGCGCATGACACTAATTTTCACACATGGAATGGCCATCACCGTAGCCATTGAGAAGCTTTGGGAAGTGCTGGAGAGGGCTTTGCGCACCATTCAGGACTCCCCCCATTAATTAAAGATCTTGGTGACAAAACGTGATGCCACAAGGAGGAATAACTCTTGTTCTTGAGACTCATCAAAGGCACTAAAAGCAACATGATCAATTAACACTCAATAACCAATTAGCGTGTGTGGCCTTTTTTGCTGGCGACATCTTTTGGGCGCCAAGGCAGTGTTACAGTATGGTTCCAGATAACACTAGGGGCCTATGTGCTATTTGAATTGCTTGAGCTTGGCGAATTAATAGGCAAAAAGTACACAGAGAGTGTCAAAGTGGGTTTACAGAGATCCATGTCGATTGACACGTGTTTATTAGGACAGCAGAGCCGACATATTTTGCCACATGGAATGTGCAATTTTGGTTTCGGCCGCGTAGCTTCGTCGGAATTATTTTTTTTTCAGCTCTTTCTGACTGAAAATGAATGGGAGATGGAAAATAAGCTATTAACAGAAAATCGAGGACTAACTTGCAGTTCCGTATAGCCCACTTGGGACGGAGCGCTCTAACCATAAATGAGATAAAAGCGCTGGCGCAGTAGGGGAAGGGAAGTTGGCGTGAGCGTCATGTGATGGCACAGTGCTGCTGTGATGTTTGAATGTTTTATAAGGGCTTCCAGGGCAGATAGAGAAACGTGTCCCATCCACAGATGTGAGCTGAGATCCCCGTTTGCCACGCTCCGAGAGCCATTGAGGCGTCAGTATGGACGGCGCGATGCCCAGAGTGCACGCTCCCTCCCTCAACAAGACATTGGACTTCATTGATCTTTAAACTACTGCTAGCGCCTACCCCACGAGTTATAAACTGTCATATAACAATACCCACTATATTCAGACTTTGTAAAGAGGACTGTGGATTTCCTCGCTGAATATCAAGTAGCGCTACGCAAGTTTTGAGCTTGTGAAGAAGCAGTTCACATGCGCAATGTAGCTCTAAAATGGCAGAGGACATGGACCATAACCTATAGCACGTAGTACAGTAAACTACAGAAGAAGCCACTCTGTGTTGCTCGAACGAACTGGTAATACAAAAGTCGTATCGCTCAATTTAACTTCATTATACATTTTAAAAAAACACTGCCCTACTGGGAATAGATTTCCAATACAAATAGATCTTGTGGTGAGGACGTGATAAAAACTTGTTGCATCCTATCTGGATCCCGATACTCCCATAGTTCTAGTCTTGTCATGGACTAACCGTATAGGCTCGCCTTTTGAATAAAGTTTCAAATGAAATTTCACAAGGGGAAAAGAGGGGAGAGGAGTTCTATATGAGCGAGGCACACTAGGCGAAGGGAGAAAATTGCGAGCCTGTCGGGGAGCGCGGGCGTGTGATAGTGTTCAAGTAATAAAAAAAAGGGGGCCGTTCGAATGACTCAACCTTAGGCCCAACAACGGTTACAGTGTGTCACCGCAGACCGTTTGTTTACATGCCGTTGCCGGTGGGTATGAGGAGGTTGCAAGCTTTGCGTTCATCCTGCCTTGCAAATATACGAAACACTCTTTATACAGAGGCAGTGGCGCCAGTAGGTGTCAGTGGAGCAGGTGCGGTGCGGGAGATGGCGCTTCAATCATAAACTCAAAGGTGAGGAGAAAGAAGCGCGCGAAGATCACGTTTACCTCTGGAAAATTCTGCAACGACCGAAAATCCACAATATCCGCCGTCTGACTGTGCTTCTCTACCGACTATGACAAGTAGAGAATTGATGTGATCATTGCTTAAACCTGGATGGGAAGTTAAATGTTCGCTTTTTCCCTTGCCTCCCCCTCATCCGTGAGATCTGTCGCCATGTTGCAAAGTTTAGTCTAATGATGTCATCTGACGAACACCCCTGCTCTTATCTGACGGGGCGGAATCGGAGGGAACCGGTTCCGATTGACATACTTCGACCCAAACAAAAGCTTTCTTGTTACCAGTATTAGTTTTGTCTTATAGCCTGTCCTGTTTATAATACAGTGAATTTCAAAAACGTACATAGGCTGTGGTTATTATTGTGAGGACAAGGGACACATTATAGGCGTGTACCTCGGACAGCGACTATTGAATCTATCTGTCCACAGAAATATAGGCCATCAATATCCACCTATCCCCTGCACACTTACTATGCACGGCAGAGCAGATACATAGTTCGTTCTCCGTACTGGCGCGCTAATCGGCGGAATTAAACTTCGGCCTAGCCACAATGCCCAGAGTTGTGTAATCTCAGCTGCCCACGTAGGCACTGTGTCACGTTATCGAAAAATGGTGAAGCGCCGGTGTGTATTCAAGTTGGAATTTGATTTGTTGCAGTTAACCACCGGGGGAAATGTGTGTGAGGGCTTTGGACTTATTTGTAACCCATGCTCACATTATCACATTGTGAAATATGTGAGACGACTTCCAATAAGAACACACAGCAGAATGCAATCAGATAAAGAGAATGTTATGGCTGTCAAGCTTTTGTGCCTTGGTGTCCTTTATCCAACATAGGCCATATACTATTACCCATATGTCCGACCGTACCGATCCCAAATCTAGTTCTTTACTTTTAAGTAAGACAACTGTATTGAGTAGGGGCGCGCCAGCTACACAAAAATATTGTCATTCGGTCAAGGATATGGCCCGTGCGTAATGCCCGTATCATCTCCCTACACGAGTGCGCCAACAAGCATGTGAAATTAATCGTAATACGCCCTCAGTGACCTCAGAGAAGGCGATCTCACAAATAAGGTATGTACAACGATTGTCCATTTTGGATCTCCAGACAGCTTTGCAATATACTTTTGGTTTACAGAACATGAGTGGCTATGTTTATTTAAAAACCATGTAAGGTTTACGCATTAATATGTACCACAAAAACCATGTATTCCACTCCATGAAGGTTGAGTTTTTATTGGAATCGGTCCGGCAACGGTGATACTGACCTGTGAAGACACGCAACTCCTATATCCATTAATCATTCTGACATCAAAAACATAGAAACTAAAGACGACGCTGTAATGTTTTAAAAACTCAACGCGCAAAAATTATATAAAAAAACACTCATCAATCCGAGACACCTTAAGCACATGCGAAACTGCAGGACGTTCTCTATGGGCAGGCTGCGAAGCTTCCACAGCGGTTCCTTGCGCCAGGGGCGCACTGCTCTACCAGTCAAGCACTGCTGTTTAAAAACGGACCAACTACCCATTGGAGGTTTTCACTACAAGTGGGCCTTGACCAACCACAGACAGAGCTATAAAATGGATATTCCTTTCACTCTTATTATATCTCTTATATAACTAATTGTGCTTTATATTTCTTACAATAAATTTTTATATTCACTATAGCCTACTCACACATTCTAAAAAAGAATAGTTTTGCAAGGTGTGGTAATATGCAACATGCACGTTTGCACTCTCATTTAGAAGAACAGGTCATCATACAATTAAAATCTCAATCATTACTCAATTATTGTATTGTGTTTCGCACACTGTATCATTTAAACACTCCAATGCTAATACATGATATTCAACTGTGGGTAAAGACAAAAACGTGGAGCCTTCTATCAATATTATACACGGTTGTCATGCAATGTGCGTCAAAAGACAATTTCCCTAAAAAGTTAGAGGTTAACGGTGAACAAGTGGGCCATGTACCGATCGGGACACCCAGCCCCCGTTTCTTTTCGGTTGTTGGTTATATCTTTGTGTCCACAGCTTTTCAAGGCACTCCTTTGGAGGGCATCGATCAGCTCAGCACAGAGTCAGAAAATTAATTGTGTGCAAAATTGAAAGTAACGCGCATACCGGTAGGCTCTAGGCTAGACTAACAATTGCAGTAGGTGAAAATAACTCTGTCTGTCAAATACCCACAGTAAGGAACTGGGCCATGCTTACCAAATGCTTACCAAATCTTTTTCTTCTTGAGTTCTGCTGATGGAGGCCTCGACTGCGCGACTACGAGAACCTCCTCGCAGGTAGCCCATGAGGACCCACGCGCAGCAGGACACGGGCGAGAGCAACCGGCCGCGACTGGTGATCCAAGTATGGGTGTCCGGAGATAATGGATGTCCAAGAGAAACGCGGGCGAAACAGGTGGTGTGTCAGAGGCGCGTGTTGCGGTCACCTCACTCTAACGTTTTATACAAGTGGCTGACATCACCGGGGATCTCTAATAGTTATACGACTTTCTCATGGGGTATTGACATAGTGTAGCAATCAGCATTTTGAAGAGAGGTCTGGTCACTGCAGCTAGGCCCTTACCATGTGTCACCATTGCCAACAATTTGACATGGGCACACATACCTAATAACTTATATAATACAAAAACATAAAACATATACATTCTAGGTAAAAAACTCATGTCAAAATTGGGCCACTTTTGGCCATTCACCTTATAATGCAAATAAGAAAAGAGGCCAAATTACCTGAATTCACTACCAACAATAAGTCATAAAGCCTAATTCTAATTTAAAAAAAGATATACCTAGATGAGCTTGAAGTTAGTGAATGGTAAAATAGGACAATGCTATCTTTTTACTTATAGGTAGATCACAATTTAGGTTTTTAGCAGCAAGCTGAACCTTTGACCTCGGGAGTGACCTCCTAAGCTCACGCGCCTGCAGTGAACAGGGTAATGAGCCTGGCACTTTCCCACTCTGCGTCATGAACAAAGCCTGATGGAGTGTGTCACATCTCTCGTGTGAATTTGTTATTGTGATTGCTTTCAAATTGTCTATTACTGGGTCCCCCATGTAGGCTCATAGAGAACCTTTCTTGGCGAGAGAAAGAGCCCAAAATTATGTCCAGGGGGTACGCAGGGGGGGTGAGGGTGTGAGGAGGGTCTTGGCTACTTTTGCAGTGACACCTTCTTTCTGACTGGTTTATGATTCTGTTTAAGGCCGCTTACAGGGTTTTCTGCGCCCTTTTCGACATACAATCAGGGTGCGATTTGTAGGGGTAGGTATGATGGGGGGGGGATAGCCCCCCCTTCTGGTTTTGATCATTGACACTGTTTCTACACTACTATTTAATCACAGCTTTATGAAATTCCCTAGAATAAACTGCTTTAACATCTTAAACATATCCCTCCTTCTGGTTTTCTGACACATCGCACCTGCATCCAATGCACACGCCATATAAAACCCACAATGTATTATGATGGTCAGCTGAAGAGGGGATCCTATGTGTGTTCGGTGCGGCCTACACCATTAATTGAGCCTGATGATGCGCATATTGACGTGAACCGTTATTTTGTCATAAATCACAACATTTCTTTAATTTTTATATTTTTAAGAAATGTTTTGGGATCTTTTTGTTGTCTTCTAGTATCTGTGGAAGGTTTGTGGGTCAGCAGGGTCGGATTAATGAGCAGGCTTCGATATGGCTACACAGTACCAACCCTCATCAATCTATAGGCCCTCGGGGGCCCCAGACCATCTTAAATCCTGCCCCGAGGTGTTGCCGCGTGTTCCTATTTAGACAGGGAGATGAGCATGAAGATCGAGAGTAAATTGGGGTCAGGTTGGGACTGTGAGGTCAGAACTAGCTATGTTCGCCCACTAGGGGCTCGAACCTGCAACCAACTTGTAACAGACTCGAGTTCGGGCATGAGGAGGACACCAAAATGCCGCTGAGCAAAAGGACAGGATCGATAGCTCAGGCGGCTCGATCCTTTATGAGGCATCGGGAGGGCCGGTTTCACTCATGTTCTATTGCCGAACTCTGTTATTTGGCATTCGATCATACCATTACTTATAAAGCAGCAAGCAGGGAAAAAGTGCTTATTTACAACAATTTATTGTAACACCGCGTACCTGAACAGCAAGCGTCCACAGGTGTCGTGGAGGTGTATATACAGTATACCAGTCTTTATATTTAGACAGGCACCCTAAAGCAAGTTCGTACCCTCTCAACAATACCAGTGCACGTCACATGGTTTCAGCCCCCCGCACATTAAACTGGCCACTCTGAGACACCTTGCGAAGATACAACGGTTGGTAAATTAATAAACATCAAAATAACAAAGAAATAGTAAGTCCCGATAACCAACGAAGAAATCTCCCTGGGGAAAAAAAACAATTCAAGGCCCCCCCCCCCCCCCCCCCCCCCCCCCCCCGCAAATACTGAGACCAACGGGGAGTTTTTTTTTAAGTGCAAAAATTCCATCAAAAGGTTTTTTTTTTTAGATTAAAAGATAAAACAAAGTACATTCATAACTAACCATTTGGAAAAAATCTATGTTAGAGTTGGTCTATTTATTCAGTCCTGTCCTCACCGACACATGATGGACCAGGTTCAGAGGTCATTCTCCGTCTTCTCGGTCAACATGGTCTTTCAGCTAGACGAGGGGAGAGAGCGTGAGAGCAATATAGAGTCTGAGCGCGTGGAGACGAGGGAAGAGAGGGCGGGAGAGAGAGGAGAGACCTTTACTCGTGTGGACAGACCCAAACTAGAGCAGTGGTCAAAACGCTTGACCTCAAAGTCTGGCGCCGCATGACCACTCCGATAACTCAGAAGCCTTCCGTCTTACTTGGCTTTCTTTTTTCTGGTAGTCCAGATCCGAGGCTGTCGCCCCCCTGCTGAAGACCCTGGGGGAATGGACAGGACAGAAAGACAACATCTCAGTAACATTATGTGGTTCCCACACCTTTTCATGAAATCAAATTCAAGCACCTTTCAAGGCACTTTTCAAGCACCAATATTTTCTCAGTTCTCCAAGCACCTTTTGCAACAGGTCGGCGGGAAGGATGGTGTGGGGGTCCTCTTCCAGAAAATGTTGTTTTTAAGATGCAATTTCCTGCATTCTCATCAATTTTAGGGTGTCTCACTACCTAAGATTTTTGATGTAGCTGAACAACTTAAGTCCTGTACTATTATTAGGCTTACTGAGTTTGACTTGACCCAAATTTCAAGACATTTTTCAAGTCTACTCTTCTCAACAAAGAAAAATTTCGCAAGCATTTGTCACAACCATGAACACACTTAATTGAATTCAAGGACTTTTTCAAGGAATTCAAGCACAGTGGGGAACCCTGAACATTTGGAGGTTGGTGTGTGTGCACATCAACAAAACAATTATCCTGTGCCAGACAAAAGTGGTAGGCAGGTGGTTGATGATGAAGTGGCCCCAGACACACTGAGGCTGAGAATTGAGATGCCAAAAATATAAACTTTATTGATTGTAGTAGAAGCAAAGGCAAGTTTTGATCCCCCAGTATGGGATCTTCCTTCAGGTTGGCTCATAGTAGCACCGGGTGAGGGGGGATACTGCGGTTAAACACCGGCGAGACCCGGGTTCGAGTTACCGGGCCCGGGTCCTTTTGCTCGACTTGCCCCATCCGTCTCCCTCTCTCTACGCTGGCTTCCTGTTGGCTATCTACTGTTCCATCTCTCAAAATAAAATATCCCAAAAAGCCCCATAAAAAATATGTTAAAAGAAACAAAAGCTCACATGTAGATAGTAACCGGTGTATAGGTATCGCAACACAGGTTACACAGGAGAGCAGCATTGCTGGAAGGAGGAGACGCCACTACGTCTGTAGCGCGCACCTTGGCTCCGATCGCCGCCGCGGCCGCGGCCAGACATTTACCTGCAACCTGCCTTACCTGAGCGGACAGGGTGGAAGGAGGGCGGGGGGAGGAGGCTGGGGGGCACATGGGGCAAACTCCTGCGGGGAGAGACAAGGAGCAAAGTCTTCAGATTTTTCATTTTTAACAAGCATTAGGGTAAGAGCGCTTTCACAAATTTAGAGACAGAGTATGCGCGCACATCAGCTGGCAGGTGGCATACTCCAACAGACGACAACTGAGAAGAAATAGATATGAAAAGCTGAGTAATGCTTTACTTTTGACGGATTACAGTAATTACTGTGTAATTTCTTGTTTGTAACAACAGAGTAACCGCTACGTATTACGTTGAACGTCTATTTAATGGGGTAAAAAACATGGGGGTAATTGCAAAGTAAAATACCATGCAAATACCATATATCTCCAGAATGACTATGAAGAGCTCGTGCATCATTTTCTAACCATCTCATCATCGAACTTCTCTCTGTTACTCCTGTTGTTACTCAATTAAAAAGGTGTTTACCCCCTCTTTGTGACTGTTCTAAGTATACGCCTATGTAAAGTTTCGTGGCCCTGTGAGGAGGAGGTTTAGGGCGAGAAAGAAGGTGTAGACAACCATCAAAAACATTATGGTAAATCTGACGAAACGTACAGTGAA